>NC_091753.1:49217002-49517002 GCF_043380555.1 Nothobranchius furzeri
TATTTTTAGCTTTTTCCTTCTCTGCTCTTTTCTACTTCTGTCGTTTTTGACAAATTAACAAATGCTAAAATGTAGCAAAAACATCGCTTGTCATCCACACAAAGTTTTAGGTCTTTCAAAGAAAATACAAAGCTCAAAAAAAAAAAAAATAAATAAAAAAGCTTTCCGGCGCCTTTTAGCTTTCAGAAGAGGTTTAAATCTCAGCAGCAAACCAACTGATTCTGACATAAGCTTCCTCCATGCTTCAACACACACACTGTCTACCATTAGACACATAAAACTTTAGTTTAGCGTTCAGTCTAGAAGCTTTTGTCTTTAAGCTTTTACTGATCTCTGAAGACATGTTTGCTTCTGTTCCCCTGCTTTTTCCCTGTAACAGTCTGGTTTTAACCCAGAATGATGGATGACTCAGATTTCTGCTGATCTGTGTGACAGAGGGGCCTTTTTCCATACAAACAAACAATGCATGACCTTTTTCTTGGAGTCAGTTTCACTTGTTTTAGTCATGATTGGTGCTGCTTTTAACTAATTACCTCCTAAGTCATTTACAACCTCAAGTTGTCACAGATGGTCCAAATGGCCAACTCAGCTACAGTTAATGTTATAACTGCTGGGTTTTGAAAACACAAGTTTTCAAAAATACATAAATAAGTTTATTAAATCTGGTTAGTGACACATCAGAGACCAATTTGTGTAATTCTTTTTGAACCTCTTGATGGTTGGAAGGTACTTTCTGAGCCTTCTGAAGCTCTGGTTCCAGTTATTTTTACTAACTAACCACCCACTCCCATAATTAGCTACTAAAAAGCTGCACCCACCCAGTTGCACGTGCCTAAAGCTTGTAGGAAAAAGGCTTTTTAATGTTTGATGGTAGTGGTAAAGCAGTAAGTCTCTGGTTTAAGGCACTGAACTTTCACATCTTCATTTCACTCGTTTTTTCTGTTTGACTTTGTTTTAAATGCACCAAAGTTGTTTTTTATTCCTTATGAATATGCAGATTGAAATTTGCCTGCAGATTGTTGGATAAGTTAATAAAAATGTATGCATTGTTAAAGCTATCCAACAAAATTACTCTCATCCTGGGTTAAAGCTGTTAAAATCGCAGACATCATATACGTAGACACCCCCATGGGCTGGTGTATTTATGTCGATGGTGCTGCCTCTTGGAGCTGGCGTAGCACCGGGCTGCCATCTTGGACGGGTGCCCATTTACCCCCAGTGGGTTTATTTCTACTGAGGAAGGTGTTTAACCAACTAAAAAAAACATTTATTATACTTTTTTAGTTGCTAAATCAGACAAATGGTATGGCATGATAGTTCAAAAGTATAATAAATTAAAAAATAAAATTGAATCTAAACAGGAAGGCTAGAAGAGTCAGTAGTAGGCTAATCCCACATGATCTGTAACACTGCGCCGATTGGTTAGCATAGTTGCGACTTATAGTCTGGAAAATACGGTCTCTTCCCTGAGACTCTTCTGCTGGAACCAGAAACCCGCAATGCCGGATGAAATGAGACAACGCAAATCGCCGGGAGCCATTTTCTAGGTCACGATGTCTTTTATTGTCAGAGGCAGCGTTCTAAACACGCACACATGTTGTTAATAAACAAGTTTCTTCCAGAGTCCTCAACAGCACACTCTTTCAGGGCTAAGTGTGTAAAATCCGGCCAAAAAAGAAAAACATCACACCTTTAACGCCAGAATTTCTCAACATAAATAAAAATCTTTATTTTGCAAGGTGTTGGAAAAACAATTTCATTTCCATAAAAAGCTCCAGAAATAAAAGCTGTACATGGTAAAACGCTGTTCTCCTTCCTGAGCAGAGTAAACCAGGTCCTGCCTGCTAGCTTCAGCTGAATTAGCCAACAGAAATAACCTTAAAGCTGCCTGCACACTCAGCATTATTTCCGCTACATTTTCCCTAATGAAGTTCGACGTCTCAGCGCAAACTCGTATCATAACTCATCTACATTTGTCTGTCTCTGTTAAGGCAGCGTCCCATTTGGGTTTCTTAAAGGGCTAACTTCAATTAACCTATAGCACTCGGGGCGTGGAATCTGTAGGTCCGCTCCATGGATACATGGAGGATAGGCCTCGTGTCTGCCCGCTATTGAATTTGAATCTCATTCATAGGTTTGTGTCTTAAAGGTCACATTAGCATTTGTGTTGGTAAGCAGTTGGCATGCAGAGCCCTACAGCGCCGGTTGTTGCTGGGTGGTTGCTTGGTCCTCCATGCTTCGAGGATAAATACATCCAGCGTTATGAATTAAATGAAAATGGGCTCATGTCTGTTAATGGATTAATATACAGTATGAGATATAAATCAGAATTCATAAGTCAAAACTCTGCATAGCAAATCTTGTGTGATTCATTTCAGCTTCACGACCAATATGTCACAGTGTTCGGCAAACTAATGGAAATGCCTCTCAGTTCTTTAAGTCCATTAGACTTTAAAGTTGAAAAATTCAGTTTCTTATTAATAACTGGAGCCAAATTATGCATGTGTTTAATTCACCGAGTCTTATATAATTTTAGCTTCTGGCTGTGGTTAAATCAAAGTTTTGGACGTACAGGTGGATTTTAAATAAATCATGCCCTTAAATACTTTTTGCAAACTTTCTTTTTTTCTGCTTGATGCAAGAATTTCCAAAGCTTTTATTTTTAAGAAGGGGAGGGGGAAGAGAAAAGCATCAAAGCCCTTCCTGGTATCCTGGAGGGTGAGTGATGGGAAAATGGATCGGATAAAACATCAGTGCACTCATCAGTTGTCTATTTCGCACATCCTGTAGATGAAGCCAGAGAAAAAGCCAGTCTTATACAAGCCGAACACGTTTTTAGAAATCAGCAATCATTGTTTTTAATGCATTTAACTATAAAATGAGCGCCATTCCATTCGCTGCAGCAGATTAAACTTGGAGCTAATTTTCATCTCCTGAGAAGTCACACATGAAACACACGGATCTGTAGGTTGCCTCTAAATGTGGATGATTCAAACCATTTGAGCAGCACTTAGTTTCAACCTGGTTCTACTAATTGAGGCTTCTCTTCAAAATTCCAAGCTGAAAATCTGAGCCGGGAAGAGATGCGACTAATTTCAGTTATTATTCTGCCGTGATGTGATGTTATGAACTCTGGTGCTGAATGTGAGCAAGACTTCAGCAGCTTCAACCAAATCCCATGATATCCCCCTCTAATGAGTGTGATGGGCACTTCACTGTACAAAGCTGCAAAAGACAACATTGTTTTTACCACAAAAAGACGCAATCAGCTCATTTAACACCTCCTAGGACCCATTAAAGTAAAATTGCTTGAATTTATCTTTTAAAAATGCCTGGAACAAACCTTTTGAGTTTCAGGCTGCAAACGCAGACAGCTAGGGACCAAAAGAATAATAGATACAACTCGAATGAAGGGAATTAAATGTAAATCATGGGAAAATACAAACAAGTTTTAATAAGTATAAAAGAGATCCAAAACACACAAGACACAACAATAAGTGATTCACAGAGGAACAACAACAGGAAGTGGGACCAAATAAGGCAGTGTTGAGGGACATCGGTGGTTACTGACTACAGACGTCGTTTGTGAGGCAACTGCCAAATCCACAGGAATTATGAAAATATTCAAACGTTTTGCACCATAAATCTTCTCTTAACAGAGTCACAAAATAATCCTTCGCTTTGTTTTCATGTGCAAAGAAGCTTTGGGAGAAGTTCGTGATCAAATGGTGCATTAGTTTCAGGATAGGTCTTGACAAACTGATGCATCAAATACTTTATAAGTAAAATGGAAGAATATTTGCATAATTGGACGACTGCTTGCAATTACGCCAAATGCCTGATGTAACCCAGTTTCCGGTTAACTGGCTATTAACAGTTAAGAGGCGTCGATAGCCGGTTAAAGAAATTTTAGTAAACGTGCATCCCTAGTGGAGGTTAAAAAATATATTAAAGTGTGCCTCTCGAATTTTTCTAAAAACCTCAGCCAATGACACGTTTTAGACCGAAAGCAACCATCCGTTTGCCGATCTCACCGAACCGCCGCTCTTTCCGGGGTCCTCCATTCCTTACACACTTGCATATTGAGCAACAGAACACCACTGGTGTGAGAGATTCTCTGCTCAGTAATATTAGTAAGTAAGTAAAAGTTTATTTATATAGCGCCTTTCACAGATATAAATCCCAAAGGGCTGTACAACATGATTAAGATCAGGGCAAATACCTCTAACCAATAAAAACATCCGAAAAACAATAGCAGTGATAAACGTAGAAAATAAAATCATGAGTATAAACAAATTGAAGGTGTGAACCCGAGCAAAGCCATCATTCTGAAACATTTAGGGAGGGAACGCCTGGAGGAAAAGGTGAGTTTTTAGATGATTTTTAAAGACCTCTACAGTGTTAGAGAGACAGAGATTTGAAGGTAGACTGTTCCAAAGTCTGGGTGCAATGGTCTGAAAGGCCCTGTCCCCTTTGGTTTTCAGTCTGGTTCGAGGAACAGCCAGGAGGTTTTCAGATGTGGATCTAAGGTTCCGAGAGGTGGTGTGTGGGGATAAAAGCTCAGATAGGTAGCTTGGAGCCTGGTTGTTAAGAGCTCTATAGGTCAGGACTAAAACTTTAAACTGTATTCTATATTCTACCGGGAGCCAGTGGAGGGACTGTAAAACTGGAGTGATGAGAGCTCGTCTGCTGGATTTGGTTAGGAGTCTGGCTGCTGCATTTTGGATGGCTTGAAGGCGTGAGAGGGAGGTTTTGCTGAGACCAGTAAAAAGAGCGTTACAGTAGTCTAAGCGTGATGACACAAAGGCATGGATGATTTTTCCCAGATCTGCAGTAGAAACCAGTTTACGGACTTTTGAAATTTTTTCTCAGTTGAAAGAAACAAGAGCGGGAGATGGTTTTGACGTGTGAGTCTAGAGGAGAAACAGCCGGCTGCTACCACTTCAACTTTAGGACAAACTACCAGAGTCCCAAAAAGAAAAACACCATTTGAAGTTTTTGTTAACAAAAGATGTTTAGACCTAGAAAACAGTGACTGGTGTTTAGCACACTTTCGTTTCCTCAGTCGTTGCGGGTTTCTGGTTCCAGCAGAAGCGTCTCAAGGAAGATCCCCGAGGGGAAGGGTGAGTGATCCGTTACCGTGTTTGCATTCAAAACCCAACTTATGTCAGTTCTCCTTAGTAGCTTTAAGGTTTCTGCTTCTGGAAATCCAAAAATAATCACATTGGACACAAAAAGAAAAATTTTTAATACAAAGCTTTTAAAGGTGGTAAAATCTGGTGTTTATTATGTTATAAATTATGAAATCTAAAATGTAGAGACAGAGGGTGGAAAACTAATTACACCCTTACTGTTTTGCTACTTATTAATAGTGAATTAAAATGTGTTGCAGATACACTTTGAACATTAACTGAATATTAGGTTACTGTGATCTTGGATTAAAATAAAGATGTGTCCCTTCCACACAAGCCTTTACAGTATGTTTGTTTCAACACATCGTCAAGAGGGAAAGTCAGTGACAGTGATTTCAGAGAAGAGATAACAACTGCCTGTAAACCCGAGAATTTCATTTTCAAACTAATTAAAATTTGACAAACAACACACAAAAAAGACGACTGAAATGTGTAAACATCAGAAAATAGCTGTAAATCAACCTCAGAGTCGAAGATTGTTTTATTACTTTTCCATAGAAAGCCATATGGTCCATGTATGATTCTAAAGGAAAGGAAAACACAGCTGAATTTCATGTATTAAAATCTATTTCAATGTAAAAGTAAGAGCTGTGTGCTTCATGTGCCTGGAGACAAAGGGTTTGAAAACACGCCGTATATTCAGTAAAGATTCAGTCTCTAAAAGGCTAATGTGAGTGGGGAAAAGTGCTGATGGCGTAAACCTGGAGAAACAATGAGCCCAACAATATATCACCAAAAGCAGGCATCACAAAGTGCATGTGAGACAAATTAAAATCAGGAACAGCTATTGGCAGCTTAAAGTCTCCAGGTCCCATAACCTTGCTTGTCTTTGAGTTGTTGGGGAGGAAAGTCGGGGTTTGATGGCAGTAACTGCCACCCAGGAAGAAATAACAAATACATTAACTAACACAAAAACACGTGGATTGACAGCTTAAAGTGTTCCTGCACATTTTCTGCTACTCGGTGTTTTATTTTTTTACTTCGCCAGTAAGCATTTTATTGGAGCATCTGGCTTTGCAGATCTGGCTTTGCTACAATAAAGTCTTCATGTTTTTTACTGAATGTGTTTGTTTTCCCCCAAGAATTATGGCTCCTTACAGTATTAAGAGAGAGAGAGAGAGAGAGAGAGGGAGAGAGAGAGAGAGAGAGAGATTGTGTGTGTGTGTGTGTGTGTGTGTGTGTGTGTGTGTGTGTGTGTGTGTGTGTGTGTGTGTGTGTGTGTGTGTGTGTGTGTGTGTGTGTGTGTGTGTGTGTGTGTGCGCCTGTAAGCCCTCTCACTGCTGTGTTAGAGCACGGTGTGTATGACTCTTTTTTCCATAAATCAGTTTTCACTGGTTGTCAGCACTAAGGCTACTGTCAGCAGCAGTTGATGGAGCTCCACTCTGCTGTAAGACTCTCTGATCTATCAGCTGTGACGTAACGCTCTCCTCAATCACCAGCCCTGGGAACAGTAAATCAGAGTACCGCCGCCGCTGCCGCCCTGCGTGGTGCTAATGCTGGTTCCCCGCTCCCAGCTCAACCACTGAGCTCATCCACTGTCCAAACAGCTAGAGAGCAGCGGGATAAGAGCTGGACAGTTTAGCTGCTGCTAACGACCTCACATATCAACATAATAATAAAGCTCTTAAAATATCTTTGTTTGGATTTCATCCTTAGTAACCCAAAAATAAAAGGAAAAACTCAGTTCAAAGATCTAAATTATATTCAGAATACGCTTAATTGTGTTTTCTTGGGGGGCAAAACTGGAAAGAGTTGGTCTCAACATATCTGAAATATGATGGCAGGCCTTAGAGCTAGTAAAGCCCAAGGTTTACTCTAAAGTGATGTATCAGTTAGCCAATATATCGGGCCAATATTTATTGCTTTTTTTATACTGGCTTCGGCCGATATTTGTTGTTAGTAAAGCCGATTTAAAATCAGGCGCATCCTTGGGCAGCATGGTGCGGTTACAGAATTTCTGTGTTCACTAAAAAATTTATAATAAATACACCAACTTTATTTAGGTGTCTGACTTTAAAGGGACTTTACAGAGTTTTGAATTTTTATGCTTGCGATTGCCCCCTCAGGCCAAAAGCGTAACAGCAGCTTCAATGGGAGGCTCGTGCACGAGGCGCGCATGCTGTACGTGCACACTCCTTAACGAAAATAACAGCTGAGACAGTCCCTTGCATGGACGTAATTTTGGGGGGGCAAAGGGGGGACATCCCCCCCCCTTTTTTTTCCAAAGTCAAGTTTTGACCCCTGCATTTTTTACCATCCAAAAACATTATTACGCAATATTACATTGATACTGGTTGAAGCGGAAAGCAACTGTTTGTGTTGAAGCCTGTTTCCCATTAGAGCATACTGGAAAGACCCCCCCCCCCCCCCCCTCTAAAGTGAAAATTACATTCATGGTCCCTCGTGTGTGTGTGTGTGTGTGTGTGTGTGTGTGTGTGTGTGTGTGTGTGTGTGTGTGTGTGTGTGTGTGTGTGTGTGTGTGTGTGTGTGTGTGGCCCGGAGGACAGAGGACAGGAGAACGCACAGCTAATTAATTAAATAATTTGGTTCTGTACCTTTCTCTGCAGCACAGCCGACAAAGGTTTAAGATGAGTCAGTCCTCCTGCATGCTCAGATCATTCCCTTCTCTTGCTTGAAAAATTGTTCCAAAATGAAAGTTGAACCCAGATCTTTTTTAATCTGTGAATTCAATGCCGTTTGGCGAGTCTCAAATAAAAATTTGGGCATCTTACTGTAAAAAAATATGCCATTAATGTAAAAAAAGAGAATGTATGAAGAAGAAATTTATTATTTCTATGCATGTTTTGGCTGTCAAACTTCCGTAATGCCCCTTTAACACTGAGCAGTGCATTAAGCTGAGATTGAACAGTTGGTAAATTCAGAGTTCAAAAACTGATTTAGCTTCAGAAATTTTGTGCATCAACTGGTAATAGTTATTAGTGATGTTATTAGTGACATTTTAGCATGAAAATAAGGTGGGAATCTTCTAGATTAAGGACAGAAAAATCGGCAGTACATATCGGCCATCGGATGAGCGTGTCTCCTACATGTCGGCATCGGTATCTGCAATAGACAGCAGTGTTGGTTGACCTCTACTCTAAACTGTCTTTTCCAGCATTTCACCTAAATTGTTTTATGCATCTCATTTGAAGCCCTGTTTTTTCTTCCAGGTCTTGTCACCTAGGAATACATTTGCATTGTTGTGGTCAGTTTGGTGCACCTCAAACAAAAATGTGTCTTTCACTGCTGCAGGTTGAAAACAACAATCAACTTGTTGCGGTTGGGGAGTGATCATAGGATGACTTTGATTAGGTCTGGCTGCAGTTGGAGACATGGACAATGGAAGGCACACTGAACCTGTATTTGTTTTTGTTTAAATACCAGCTTTGAGTTTGCGTGAAATTCCTTTTACACCAGAGTTTTTATAGTGATAGTAAAAGCACCAGCTGTGAGATCTGGGACAGAAGCAACGATCCAACTGTGGCTTTGGCTTTTTTTTTGTCCAGATTAAAAAAGCTGGTCACATTAGGTCCTAGAGGTGGGGCCAACAAAACCAAGACAATAGTTTTTCCCAAGGGTTAAATATGAAACAGAAATGCTTGAGTATAAACAGACTCTCTGACCATAAACAGTGACATTTTGTCTGCACTAGAAGTAGCGACATTTCCACTTGTTTTCTGATCAGAACCACACGTATCCTTTGATCGTTGACCTCAGAAATAAATGCTACCTTAAAGCAAATAAAACCCTGTTCAAGAGGAGGGTTACCTTGCTGATTTTTGACCATCTTTTCCCCTTAAGACAATCTTAAAGATGTGCATGATTAATGTAGCGACTCTAAAGATAATCTCATCAGATAATCCTACCTTGTGTGGTGTGTTACGAGCACCCTGGTATGTTTGCACAGATGTTGGGGCCGCTCCGATCCTAAATCTGGGTTTGAAACATGAGTGTGGCCTGTTGAATGTGGCATGTGAGATGATGGAAGTGCACGGCTATATTTGTTTACTTTGAAGGAAAGTTTTAAACACATGACACATGAGATTTCCTGTTTGAGTGGGGAGCATCTGATTGGAAAGTGGTTTATGTGTAGTGTGAAGAATTAGCCGAGTTGCTGCACACCATACTCTGTGGGGTCTTGCATGCTTTGAAAATCAGATGACCAATAAATATATTATCACTTGAACCGGGCTAAATATGCAAGTCATAAAAGAACAAATGTATCCTCCCGTTCCCACTGAGTGGGAGCTCCGTGCTACAGACAGAGAAGTTTACTCAACAGCATCCAGCATGAAAACGAATCGTGCATGCGGGAACCCCCCGCTGGCTGGTTCTACTCGCCAGTCGGAGTCGGTAGGCGTAATTTCAGCCAGCCAGTTGGTCCATAGTGTCTTCTTGGTCCCAGTCAGAACGCTGGGGAGGAGGTCTGAGAAAAAGAGGAGCCTCGGAACTGTAAACGCATCACTGACCCTTGTGTGAAACCAAATTTGGGTACCGTACCCGGCCTAATGTGCAAGCAGCACAAGTTCAGTCATTGAAGTCCACTAAACTTAATTATAAATGTTTCCCCGTTTCAACACATCCAGTTGGAATAAACAGTTCCCAATAGGTCTGACTTTGGTGATGATGGCATTTGCTTTTTTTGGGCCTCACTAAATTGCATCTTGCATCAGGGCGCACAGAAGTTCACACCCAGATATTGTACAGAAAGACCAGGATGGAGTTGGCAGCTGACAAGGACCTAAACAACAGATCCAGTAAGTCATGATCACATGCATAAACATCTAGAACTGACTACAAGTGAAATGGATGAGGTTAAAATGTGCTTTGTTAAATGGACTCTTCTTCTTTTAGCATTCTTTGTGGCTTCTTTTGTGCAGCAACACCTTCAGCTGAAAAAGAGAACTGTCCAACAAGACTGTGCACGGGTTTGGTCTTATCTTTTACACAAAGGAGCGAGTGGTCTGTGTGAGACTGTATACTCCTGGTCCATGACATCCATCTGCAAAGATTACGGGAGGAAAATCTTATCTGTGAAAATAAACGTTCCGGTGCCGAGGTCCTCCTCAGAAATTCTTTAAATGCCACGGGCAGTTTGAAAAGATGTGTTCGAAAGCTAACATTTAAATTGTGGTAATGAGATTTTTCTGTTGGCTCTGTGGAAAAGTAAACCAAACATCCGAAGTTTAAACAAGCCCTTAAGTTTCTTCTGCACCTGTTTCAGTCTGCAGAACCAGTCTCGTAAATGAAAGGCATAAACGGCACAAATCAAGCCTGCTGACCCTGACACACAAAGTATGACCCCCCCCCCCCCCCCCCCCCCCAACACAACAAGCAATGTTACCTGTCAACATTCAACCAAAACTAAAGTCTGATTTGGATCTGTTTGACCTCCCTGAGCCACTCACTCACTTTATGATTCCTCCCTCCTTTTCTCCTAATGGACAAGAATGACTTTGTCACTCCAAACATATGCTGCTTTTTGGCAACATGACTAATGTTTTCATTTTCCTTTGGAGGCTTTGCAATCTGCACAAGACATAGAAGACATATTTGACTTATTGTTGGCGGCAGGGTGTCAGATAAATCCAGAAGCACTGCGACAGCAAAGGTATAAATTAGATCAGGAATAAAGAGGCAGAACCTAGAGTACTAATCTGTCAATATTGTGCTTCAATGGCGGGATGACCTCCTTATCCTCCTCTAAGGAGCAGGCAGGGTTTTATCTTGAAGGTTGAAACATTGTTTACCCTTGTGTTTGAGGTTTTGTTCTTAAGGATAGTCTGGATTGAATCACGCTGACTTAGAGCGATGGTGATCAGCAGCATTATGACTACTTTCCTATCAGGGGGGTAACAAACCCAACAGAGATGTGTGGATAAAGGCAGAGTTCAACAGATGGAGCCTGGGAGGGCAGATGGAGCACGCTGCACTAGGCCTCACTCAAAGGGAGAGTAGACTGTAAGCGTCAGCAGAAGAAAGTCAAAGTTGGGGGCAAAAAAAGGACAAGACATGGAATTTGAAGAGTATCCCTGCCGGAGGATTTAGGATTTAGAGGGGTAGTTGGAAGGATTATTGGCATGGTCAGGATTTTGTCTGAATTACATGGTAGTCTAAGTGTTACAGCAGTTGCAGTCTGGAAGCAAAGAAATCCACTTTGTATTCTAGTAACTACCAGGATAAATTACTGAAATGAACAAAAAGAAGATCAATCTGGTTTCCGTGTTTGGGAATAACTCTTATTTTCCTGATCCATCTCTGCTTATCAGGCATTTGTTATTCTTCTTCCATGCTGAGTCTCCATGGAGTTCTTGTTTACTTGAACAGCTGGTGGTAACTTCTAGGTGCACTGTGTAGAAATTAATTAAAAATGACATCCTGTGGTAAAATTTGGTTACTTGCAACCACTTTAAACAACTCTGGAGCTTTTTGCCGGCCGTCATCAAATTGCAATTGTCGGCGCTGCAGTATTATCTCACAGGAGACACGGCAACCCCACACTCACTGATGTAAACAGGAATTACATCCCTCCTTCCTTTGTTTTCAAAGGAGAAAAACTGACAATCCCCGCAGCCAGCTGGATGTGAAAGTATAACCTTTTTTTTCCAAAATGACTGAAACATTAAACTCTTTAGGGATTCTCTCACTGTATTCCTACATACTGCACCTTTAAGGACAAGGATGTCGTTTCCCCAAAGCATTGGCGGTTTTAAACAGGGGTCCACAGGGGCCTGGGCCCCTATAGAACCGGCCCTGGCCCCTGTTATGGCCCCTGTGCTGAAGAGATAGGAGTTTTTTCCCCCGCGCTGCCTCGGAGACGGGAACTAATGCGCTCCAGCGTTTCTCACGGAGCCTTTAGAGCGCAGCACACTCTGTGGACAGAACTGTTTAGCTGGTGAATTTTTGAATAAAACAATAAAAAAGTTTAATTGGGACCCGAAGAAATTCTTGAGCACGACTAACGGAGAAGACGCTAAGAGACGAAGTAAGCAATACAGTTTATTTTCCTGACATCAGTGTTTTGATCATAGTCGTGTGTTTCTGTCATGAAAAAGAAGAGAACAAAAAAGTGAATAGTTTCACAGTACTAGGATTTTCTTTGGTAAAATTGTGTACAAGCACAAAATTAGTCATATGGCGGAGACAAAAAATAATTTTGATATTACCCTAATTTTTCCCTTTTTTTTTCTTGCGCCCCCATGAAAAAATACTGGCCCCACTGTGGCCCCCTGGAAATGTTGGTCTAGAACCGCCCCTGCCCCAAAGTAGGCTTGAGATCAGCCTCTACAAATAGTAAGAAACTAGAGTGCTTGATAATAAATGACTAAAATTTTCTGATCAGGATGTGCTCTAGAGCTGACTTTTGGGGGTTTTGACACCACGAGTGCTGTGGATTTGATTGTGACCCTTATTTTTAAGAGTAGAGACGTTTTCCACATTTGCGGAAACTGCGGTTTTACCTTTGGTTACATGTGTGTTTCATCACTTCGACATGATGCAATGCAGTGATAATAGCTAACAACTGTGCATTAATTTCTGCAGATGTAAAATTCCTAACTTTGAAAGCAACATCTTTTCCCCCCAGTGTGACAGGCTGTAAAATCTTAACCTTCTAGCAACCTTGGATCTTTTCGTCTAACCGGTAACTAAATGGTTACACTAGGAATAGGTGAATGAAATGGACTTTTCTGTCACTTTGAAGCATGTTGTGAATACGTCTTACATTACCAGTAGTGGTTAGACTCCTGAACTCCCTTTGTTTCATTAAAGTTTGTGTCTTTTAACACATATAGCTGCAGCTAAGAGTCGCATACTCATTATTTCAATAAATCTGCTGTTTCCTCTATGAATAAATTCCTTGTGAGTAATTTTCTGTGGAAAAAAAGTGCTTGTGCCTCTGTTTCAGGAAGTAGAAGTTACCCGGAGGAGTGCAGGATCTGGAATCTTTAATAGACTATTCATGATATGCAAACATCTTGTCTCTTATTGCCTAAAGCCTGATTCATGCTTCTCCGTCTGCGTCAGTGCAGAGACACGCAACGCCATTATCCGTCCTTGCAGGCCTGCTGGAGAGCTCCGCAAGGACGGACGGAGTCGAGCTCTCTTTACTAAACATCCGTCCGTCGAGACGGAGAACGCAAGCTTGTGATTGGTCAGGACGCCGCTGTCGTCTACACCGCCGCCATTGCGCCCTCAAAAACATAAAGAGAGCTGAGGATAACTAGCGGCAGACACGAAGCAGCTTGAAGAATATCTCGTGAAAAAACTCTAAAAACATGAACGTTTAATTCCCCGTGACTGGAGGAATGAAAAGATGCACAGCAAGCGTTTTATTTGTGGACGAAAATGACAGGAAACGAGGGTTTAGAGGTGGCGAGCGCATGAAGAGGTGGAGGAGGATGAGAGACAAATATGGCCGTGTTAAAAAGTCTCTTATATACAAAAAAAAAAACCCAATATAAACACTATCTTGGACCGATACATGACAGGATACCACAGAACAGCGCTACGCCCTCTGTTGTCCTGCCAGGGAATTGCTTGGCTACACTCCCCAGGAGACGGAGAAGTATGAGGGCAAAACGTCTCCGTCCGTGCGTGCGTGTCTCTCCCTTTTGGAGCTGACGGAGAAGCATGAATCAGGCTTTGCAGCGTCGCGACACTGCTGCTTTAATTCGCTCGTCTTTCTTGGACAAAAAAAAATGCAACGCTGATGTTTTATCTCCACAAATAACACAAACCAGAATGAGTTCTGCCATGTTGTGGGGTTGCTAATGCTATCATTTAGCTTCCATTAGCCAAGACACACGCTGCTGTCTGCTGGTCACAAATTCAACACAGCCTTCTCTGGTCGAGAGCCCAGGTGGGTGAGTCCATGAATGCTAATTTAACAGTGTGACGTAGATCTGTGTGGCTTTTTCTGACCCTATTGTTTCATCGACTATTTTCTATCAATGGCTAATGCAGGAAATAGTGGTAGAAGACTATTTTTGCCTTCAGCCTGAATGTGAAACTCAGATTGACTGTTCAAATTTCAGAATAGGTAAAAAATATGTGTTTCTCTGCTCTTTAGTGTTTGAACAAAAGCAGCAGTGTCATTTTTTTTTTTGCGAATCAGCAAGAATCAACATTTGGAAAAACATTTGTTGATGTATTTTTATTTTTCACTTGTAACAAAGCTCCAGTGCAATACAATGAGGGGGTGGGACTTCATCCTGCCACTAGAGAGCACATTGATTTCTTTCTAATTCCTCCTACTTTTTATTGAGCGTGTCAATGCGCTACAGCCACATGTTTATCACATGTTTGCACCAATTTAATCCATTTGATCGAATAACAAGTACCAACAATGGTCTTGACTTTAATGTTCCTGCTGAAACAACCATGCATTTCAAAAGGTTTGCAGTTTAAATATATTTAAAATTATTTGTTTTGCATGCACTGTGCACATCCCATTAAGCAACTAACTGCTCTATTTTTAAAAACTGTTACACAGAAACTAGAAATTGTCATGTATTTGTCATCAGTGACTTATTTTACAGTGTAGCTCCATAAGTAATGAGGGACATTGGCGCTTTATTTCAAATAATGCCTCCGCCAGACAGTTCATCTCACTAATGCAGAGAATTTCTTCAGAGGCGCTTTCATAAAAAGTTCAAAGTTAAGGAGAACTCCGACTACAGCTGTGACCTGGCCAGAGTCCATCCAAAGCTGTGCTTGTCCTTTCATCCCAGGTATTTCTCACTTCAGTGAAAAGGGTGTGAGACGCTCAAGGTTCTGAAAGATCTACGTAAGTCCTGCATACGTCAGATAAAATATGTGTGCACACAATATTTCCTTGTAAAAGGAGATCTGTGGCAACAATTTTTCAGGAGCAGTTTTCTTGGAGGACGAGCGAAGTTTGTCGTTGTTGTTGGGACCAGCGTGTAAATCCCAGTGCAGCTTTAGACAAGTTCAAGCACCGCTTGGCTGGAAACATAGCTGTGGGTGTGCATGGCTTTTAATCAATAACAGCAGAATGTGAAGGGATAATGACTCACTGTCAGATGAACTTGGGGGAGTAAAGGCTTGAATATTTAACCTAATAGTGGAATAGATGTGCCTAATGCAGCAAGGGTTTGAAATAAACCTGTCTGGACGTCAAAATTTAAGAATTTTCTATGAGTAAATTAAAATAATGCACAAAATGAATCACTAAGCTTATTTATCCTGTTTCACTTTTTTTTAATCAGCTTCAATTTTTGATACGTCATCAAAAACTGAAATATTTTGTGCAAAGTAGCTGCAAAATTAGACTTTGTGGCATTATTTTTTTTTGGAAGCAACCTAGAAGTATCTGCTTCTGGCTGACCGAAGCACGGTCTCATCTCTCTCCAGCTTCTGTGGTGTGTGCACGCCAGCTGGTGAGTAACACAAAAGCACAGGCGCAAACTTAATGCAATCAGCCATGATTTTGAGGTAAAAAGCTTTATCAACATTCCCTCTGGGCAGCAAGGTCAGATGCATCTTCTCAATTCAACAGATAAACGGATCAAGTTTCCACGTCATGCGTCCGCGGTCTAGACTGCCAGAAGCCACATAAACACAGGCTTTCCACCTTAAATACAGAGTGCTCAGTCTAGTAAGGCTCAGTCAACAAAATGTCCTCGTGCAAAAGGACTGGACTGGATTCTCCTGCTGGTTTTCTCTGCTCTTGTTTGGTTAAACGTAACAAAGATTTGAGAATGAGAGACGGTCGGGTAGTGTTCTGGTTTTGAGCGAAGCACCAGTTTAGCCGAAGTGTTTACAGAGTGACTTGGCACACAATTCCACGTCAAAGAGTGCTTTAAAAAAAAAGTGTTACCCTCTACAGGGCAGCTTCTTTTCCCGGGACCTTAAAGATATTGACAAAAGCCTGGCGCTTGTGTGTGTCTGTATCCAGTTGACTTGTTGTAGCAACAGGTGTTAACCACAGATAAAATTTTAGAGAGAGAAGAGGGATTTTCAGTTGAAGGATAGACATGTCTTATCTCTGATAACCACTTTACCCCTGGCATAACATGTCTGTGGCGCTGAGTTCGACGCTTGTGATTGTGTGTGTGTGTGTGTGTGTGTGTGTGTGTGTGTGTGTGTGTGTGTGTGTGTGTGGCATTGTTTGACATGCATATGTTGAAATGTTGTGAATGTGTTCTTTTTCTACTATGCAGGAAAATCGATTAAAGAATGTCCCATTGTTGTTGAAAATCTGGCTTAATGCAGATTAAAGTCAGAAAAAAGTGAAAAAATATATTTTATATATGAAAGTTAAATTATAGCAGATTTTATTGTGAAAGGCTGGTGTATTGTTAGGACTTTCCTGTGGCACAGATCGACTTTTCAATAAGATTTTTTTATTATGCAGGTAGAGTTCTGCATGGTCAATAAGCAACAGTGGTAGGGAATGTTTATTTAGCTTTTTTCTGCTTAAAATACAAATGTACCTTTCCAGATTTTCTGATATTTGGACATCTCACCTCTGATTGGCTAACACAAACATCACTCTACCTCCGACTCTGTTTGCTTTTTATGCAACGTCGAAGTGCTCCGGTGCACCTGTTTGAGGACGTTAGAAGTCAGCTGGAGGAGAAAGTAGTTTCAGATGGCAGGTTTTACGCTCTTATTTCCTGGTCTTTGAACATCTCACCTCTGATTAGCGAACAGGAACATGACTCTATCACTGACACAGTTTTTTTTTGTGTGCAATGTTGATGCTTTATTCCCACAAAACACACAAGCCTCAAGGAGTTCTGCTGTGTGGTGGAGTTGCTAATGCTAACGGTAAGCTTCTACTAGCCGAGACATTCTCCGCTGTTTCCTGGACGATCAACAACAGCCTTCCCTGTTGTGAGTCAAAATGAGTGAATGCTAAAGCTTCATTCCGGAGTATTTCTCTTATCTAATGGCACCATCTAGTGGCGGATAAGCGTATCACTCAAAAATGCTGTTCCTTTGTTTTTCTAAGATGGCGACTTCACATTTCTATTTATAAATGTGCTTCTGTAGCCGACAAACAGAGCTGAAACACGTTGTTTTACAAGTATTATTCTCATGTCATGTTGTGTTTTCATATATTTATATTTTAGAGACGTTCTTGTCCATGAAAAGTTCATCAACTCTGCATCAGCCGAGGTATTCCTTTAATTTGAAGCGTCTAAGCGGCAGTCTAACGCTATTGGTTAGTTCTGGTCGGCGCTCAGTCTCCTATTGCACGGAGCATTGCCGGGCAGTGGGCGTGCTTAGCAAAAAATAAAGAAATTACGTATTGCTTATATTATATCACAGTACATGATAAGATAATCACTTTTACGGATTTCTGACAAATCATACATGATTTCTGAAAGAGGAAAACTCTGGAAAGTAGCTTTAAGTGACAGTGTGACGTAGATCTGTCAGGATTTTCTGAACCGAGTGTTTTACCGTTAATTTTCTTAATGCAAGTATGCAAATGTCTCACATTTGATTGGCTAACAGCAGTGTGACTCTACTTTTGCTCTTTATTGCTTTTCTTTCTGATAAAAAACGCAACAAATAACACAAGCCAAACTGTGTTTCGCCATGCTGTTGCGTTGTTAATGCTAACAATTAGCTTCTCCTAGCTGAATCACGCTCTGCCCTCTCCTGGACACCAAATCAACATCAATCAGCCTTCTGAGATCAAAAGCCGAGCATGCGTCTTAAATGATAAAGAACAAGTATACGTTTCACAGTGAACATCACCTTTAAATAAATATTTTAATAATTCACAGTGGATCCTGAGTTGTACTGCCATTCTTTATAGAAAAGGCTTGGAAAGGCCACACTCGAGCTTTTTCAGGTCTAGGTTGTAGACTTGGACGATGTTTATTCCTCATTTTGCTCAAGCTGCCACTCAATCAGATAAAACTGAGATTACCTCAGGCGTTGCTGGTGTGGCACAGCTCCAGAAATTTTTTCTGGTTATAAACAAACACTGGCTCATAGATAAATGAGTCAATCTACAGGTGTGGGTTGGTGTTGGAGCAGACTTTTGTCCTGCAGCTTCAGATTCAGCAAATGTGTTTGACTTTTGGATATCTGCTAGAACGGTTCAGGGAAGTTTAAGACACATTGGGTTTAGGTGCCAAAACATCTTGGCTCAAATTTGATCTTTTTTCTATTTTAAAGCTGTTTGGTGATGTCCTGATGAAGCAGGAACATGAATGGACAGTTTAAGGATAAAATAAAATAAGCTCCGAAAGCATTTTGTTTTAATGCACGATGGTTTCTCTGCCAAGTTAGTAAATCTTAATTAGCTGTTCACTAAAGTGGACTAGTAAATGTCATTTTTACAGAGAATAGACGAGTGCTTTTCATGCATGACATTTGAACACCTGCTGAGTTATTGGCAGCTCCCCTACGATTAGATCCGTGCTCATTACTGAAAGAAGGGAGGACTCTCTGGGACTTCTTTCATGTCCATTTTCCTTTTGACGCTACTTCATTCACCAGATAATTACCAAAGAAACCAGTCACTCAGTAACCTCAGCTCTCCATATATGAACTGACTGAATAACGTGTCGAACATCAAAGTAGCACATAGAGTGAGGAACATAAGTATATGAACACCCTGTGATTTCCCAAGTTCTCCCACTATGGAGGGGTCTGTAATTCAAATAGCATTCCCACTGTGAGGGACAGCATTTGAAAACAAAATCAGGAATTCACATTGTGTGATTTTTAAAGAATTTATTTGTAATGCACTGCTGTAAGTAAGCATTTGAACACCTGGCAATCAGCAATAATTCTGGCTCTCAAAGACCTGTAACTCTGCCTTTAAAATGTCCACCTCTTCTCCACCCCACAGTCGGTCAGACCAACTACTACCATGGGCAAGACCAAAGAGCTGTCCAAAGACACCAGAGACCAACTAGGGGACCTCCACAAGTTTAGAGAGGGCTACAAGGCAATTGCCAAGCAGCTTGGTGAAAATAGATCAACTGTTAGAGCAATTGTTAGAAAATGGAAGAAGCTAAAGATGACTGTCAGTCTCCCTCAGATGGGAGCCACATGCCAAATCTTACCTGGCGGGGTATCAATGATGGTAATAAAGGAGATTAATCAGTCCAGAACTACATGGGTGGAGCTAGTCAATTACACGAAGAGACCACAGGTTCAAAGGTCACTGTCAGTGTACCGCTATGCTGTCATGATTTAAAATCATGCAATTGCATGGAAGGTAACCCCAACTCAAGTCACCACATGTCCAAACCAGTGACCATCCGGATGATCAAGAGGAGGCATGGAGGAAGCCATGTGGTCTGAGGAGACCAACAAATTACCTTTTGGTCTAAACTCCATTTGCTGTGTCCATCCGTCCATTTTCTGAGCCCGCTTGTCCACGCAGGGTCGTGGGGGGGTTGGGGGTGGGTGGGGGGATGGGGGGGGGGGCTGGTGCCTATCTCCAGCGGTCAACTGGCAATCAGGCGGGGTACACCCTGGACAGAGAGCCAGTCCATCGCAGGGCAGCACACAGACACACAGGACAAACAATCATGCACACACACACACACACTCACACCTAGGACAATTTAGACAAACCAATCAACCTAACAGTCATGTTTTTGGACCGTGGGAGGAAGCCGGAGTACCCAGAGAGAACCCACGCATGTACAGGGAAAACAAGCAAACTCCATGCAGAAAGATCCCAGGCCGGGAAGCGAACCCAGGACCTTCTTGCTGCAAGGCAACAGCTCTAACCACTGCACCACTGTGCAGCCCCATTTGCTGTATTTGAAGGAAAAAGATGAATGAGTTGCATCCAAACAACACCATTCCTACTGTGAAGCATGGGGGTGGCAACATTGTGCTTTGGGGGTGCTTTTCTGCCAAGCGGACAGGACGTCTGCACTGTATTAAGGAGAGGGTTTGTGGAGGAGTGTGCAAACCTGGTCAAGAACTACAGGAACCCTTGACCTCTGTACCAAATATGATTGTCTCAGGTGTTCAAACACTTATGAGCAGCAGTGCATTTACATTCTGTAAAAACCAAACAATGTGCATTCCTGAATGTTCTTGAATGCTGTCTCTCACAGTGAGAATGCACCTACGATGTGAATTTCAGACCCCTCCATGATTTCCAGGTGGGAGAACTTACAAAATCGCAGGGTGTTCAAATACTTAAGTTCATCACTGTATAGTAAGAAAAAAGGATTTCTGTGCAGAAACTGAGAAAAAAAGCTGGTACAAATTTACTTCCTGTGCAAATAATTGCAATTTGGAGGGAACAAACATTAATTCTGTCAGATTAGCTTCTGGCTAACTACTTTCATCTTGCTGTGACTAGCTGTTAGCTCATCAATCTAATCGGTCTAATTTTGTTTTCTCCAAAATTTAGTTGTTTTAAGATCCATCTAAATAATTAATCCTAACTTGTCCACGTGATCCCACTTCAAATGTCTTTAAACACCACTTCATGTACTTAAGAAATTCCAAGTAGTTTGGATTTTTGTGTCCTACAGTGACTTTTGCTATTTTTCTGTGTTTTTAGCTCTAGACCTTTTTGCAGAACACTGAAAACTCTGAGACACGGAGGTCTGGAAGCAATGTCCTCCCCAAACTCTTTAACTCAAGCATGAAGTAAACTAGAACATAAAGACTGAGCAACCTCTCAGCAGGACCTTTAGAGTAGCAAGATGCTCCTGGCTGGTCTGTGGGTGCTACTGTGGAAATACTGGCAACAGCTTCTGTCTGTATATAGAACTGGTGAGTCCAGAACATGGGGCGAACACTGTGGAGATCTCCAATATTTGGCAAAGTCACCGGTGGTAACAGGAGGATACTTCATCATAGTCACAGTCACTGTCAGGTAGCTGAGACCTTGCCAGCTTTTTCAATTTCTCCTGGCCTCATAGCAATTTGCCCAGTGGAGAAATAGCTGTTGCACTGCAATCTGTGCGTAATTTTATTTGTATAACACACTGGAGGGAGTGACCTAAATGGGGCTGAAGGACACCTGCAGCGGTATAACCAATAATACAGACGGAGGTGCTATATTGCGAGGCTGTCACTGGAGAAATGTCTCTTCGGTTGCTTTGAGGAGGTCACCAGATGGCATGAAAGTCACCAGCCTTCATCCCTCACAACCTGCCGCTCTGTTAAGAGGAAGCTGCCAGTACTTTTGGGTTTGCGAAGTGTTTGGATTAGCGTTACTCTTAATCTACCGAACAAACAAGAGAAAATAACTCATTTAATTAAAGTTCTCTTGTTTTCTTCTTTTGGATACAAAACCTTTTTGACCTTCACTGATCTTGAGCTGTCAAAGAGAAGATTCAGTAGAATCACTGGTTCACTTAGCAACACATCTTTTACTAATGAACGTTTTGTAACGGACGAGGTCAATCTGACTTAAATTCACTGGGTTGAATTGGATCATGTTCAATTGGAGTAAATGTGACCATACTGACCGGACTAGTTACATTTTTGTTGTGCAGCACTAGGGCGAGGCTTTGGAGCCCTTTTGTTGACAGAATCTGATATTAATTTTAGCTCTTCACCTGGGGGGAAAAAATGCATCCCAACGCGGTTTGTGTGGTTTTGCCATAGCGTGACGTAGAGCTGGGCAATAAATCGAAAATGTATCATTATAGAAGTTTCTGACTCTTATCGAGATAATTTTTCCCATGCCAATAAATTTGATAATAAAAAATGAAAAGATGTGTGTAGGTTAAAGTTAAAGTTAAAGTCCCACTAGTTGTCACACACACAGGTGTGTGTGCGAAATTTGTTCTCCACATTTGACCCATCCCCTGGGGGAGCGGTGAGCTGCAGACACACCCGCACTCGGGAACTGTGGTTTAACCCCCCAATCCAACCCCTTAATGCTGAGGGTCAAGCAGGGAGGCATTGTGCCCCATTTTTTTTTCAAAGTCTTTGGTATGACCCGACCAGGAATCGAACCCTGATCTCCCAGTCTCAGAGCGGACACTCTACCACTAGTCCACTGGGCTGGTTGGCAACGTTCATGTCCCTTTAAGAAGCTGTACCACCTTGAGTCACGTAAAAATGGGACTCAATGTAAAACATGTCACAGCCCATCTAGTGAACTTTTGTTTCTGCGCATACCTGTAGTTATCGTGCATTTATCGTTATCGAGGTTAAATCCTCAATATATCGTGATATTGATTTTAGGCCATATCGCCCAGCTCTAGTGTGACGTCATCGGTAGGCACAGATTTCCTGTCCTCTTTTTTGAAAACGGAAATATGGTCAATCCTAATGTTACAGCTCTTTTCTGTGTGAAGCAGAGATTTATAAAGATGAAACTACATTAAGTGAATATTGTTCAGTAACTCAGGGGCGCAGATAGGATTTTCAAACTGGGGGGGAATGTTCCAATGTACCCTCCCCCAAACGCAAACACACACACACACACACACACACACACACACGCGTACACATACACAAACTATTGCAAGAGCCTTAACTAGAGCTCAGTCAGTTTGTTTAATTTCATCCAACGGTTTACGAAAAAACTAACACTTTTGTATATGTATGCGAAGCCATTATGCAGTGGAACACTGGCAACAAAGCTCTGCCTGATCAACACTATCCAATTCAGTCATGTTATTCTCCCAATCAATTACTAATCAAAACCTCATGCTTTATGCAAAACATTAAATGATTTTCAGCATACCGATCTTTACAGAAATGATTGGTTGTTGTTCTATGAACAATAACATCACCTTCATTTAGACAAAAAGATGTTTTGGAGAGAAAAAGAAAAAGACTTGCAGCACAACCAGTGTGTTTGTTTCTGACCATAAAGTCTCCAACATATCCAGAAACGTGCAGCTGTTTTCAGCTAAAACTCTCAGGATGATCATGTCCAGGATGACTGAGAACTACACCTCCATGCTGCAGCAGCATTCAGTCAGAACAGGAAGTGAAACTTAAACGTAGCTGCTGTCAGTAACAACCTAACAGATTTTAAACATTAAAACTCTCAACAGAAATAGTTCAGAAAGGAAATCAAAATGTTCACAACTTTGTGTGTGATTTATTATTATTATTATTATTATTATTATTACCATAATTATTTATTGTGGCAGAAGCTGGTGTGGTCCACCACAGAGAAAGCTGCTCTAGCATGATGACTTTCATTATTCTACAGTTTATTATTCAGCCTTCTGACGCTCACGCACACACACACACACACACACACACACACACACACACACACACACACACACACACACACACACACACGCGCGTCAGCAGTCAGACGCAGCCGCTCACCGTGTGTGTTTTTATTTCTGCAGTGAGACAAACTCACCTCACACCGTCCAGAGTTTGTTCTTTAAAGCTTCTATTAAATCCACCGTGTTGACGTATTTTAACACGTTTCCTCTACGCTGCAGGAGTTAAAGTTTACATTACGGAGTAAAAGTTTGGCAGACATGTTTGTTTATATCTGGGTGGAGGGAGGGGGGACTCGATGCTGCACACAGACAGCTGGTGTGGTCAGCTCTGAAAAGCGTTGATCACAATTTGCAGATGACGTTTATTTTTCACGGAAATCGGCCGCGACTTCCTCTTCAGATCGGAATACTAGGAATAGAAACTAGGAATCGAAATAAAAAAACTTTGAACGATTCCGGGAAAAACTAACAGTTGGAACTGGTTCCAATCGATGCTCGATGCCCAACCCTAGTCACTTATCACTTAGAGCAGTGGTTCCCAAACTTTTCAGCCTGACCAACAGATGTTCCTTCGTATTTTTACTTTATTTAGAAATTTTCATTATATTTGGAAAGTTTAAATTTATATATAAATATATAAATCTCTTTATAAATTTTATATTTTACTTTTTTATGATTATGTGGCACACTTGACTTCCATATCTAACGCATCGGCATCTGCCCCTTTTTTTACAGCCTTTTTTTTTTACATTGTCGCTATGCCTATCACGTTTGCAGTGTTTTTACCATCATTTCTACATCCATCACGTCCCAGAGAAGGTTAAACCAACATCAAACCCAACGTTTGGAGCTTGTAAACTCCACACACCTCTCGTGCAGCACCAGCTGTCTGATGCTGCAGCAGCTCAATCGTCCAGGCTGGATGAGTGAATTTCTTCATCAGAGTCAATATTCTGCTTCATAATCGGAGCCAGTCATGACCAGACAAAGTGATCAGTCAACAAAGACCAGACCTGCCGAAAATTATACGTTTTATCTAATATTTGTGCTCTTCATGTTGCACGCATCTCCTCCTCTCCCCGACTGGGAGCCTCACGGCGGGAGGCGATTCTCAAGCTCTAAAAACTCCCAAACTTTGCTCAGCCTGAAGATTACACATGTCCACGATCTTCTGGTGTAAAGTAGTAACTTCATGAGGGATCATATTTGTAGATGAGACTTGTTAAAGTCAGCAGTGAGGCTTCGGCGCTTTTAACGAGTAAGTCCCAACACTGACAACAATGTACTGAAACTAGAACCAACATGTATAAACAGACAGATCGGTCCCGCCTACTTACACTGTTGGTCTTTTTTAAACACGCAGTAATCGCTGCTTGCCTTTTTCGCTTCATCCTGCATCCTAGCAGCAACTCCTTTGGCGCCTCTGGAGTCGGTGTTTGTTTACGCCATGCTGCATTCAATGTAATTGGAAAAAGGAGCTTCAAGCGCTAAACCTCCGATTTTGTTTTCTTTCCGGCCTTAGTGCGGGGGACGGATCGGGGTCGATCTGAATCTGGGGGGGGGGGGGGGGGCAGATCCCCCCCACCCCCTCCGCCCCCCTCCCTGACTGCGCGCCTGACATAACTGTAGTTACGTGGTGTAAAGTGAATATTGTGCAGTGAAATTAAAGATTTCCAAAGAACTAGTGAAAGATAGAACCTTCTTCTCTTTTCTGACTGAATAGCCCTTCTGATATCTAACTGGTGTGATTTAGTATTTATCTTATTCATGGTAATCTTGGTTCACTTGGTAATCCAGTCATGGCAGCGTGTCAGGATTGGCGCTGTTCACTCAAAGCATGTCAAACAGCAGAACTAGGCTAATAGATTTCCCGCGCGTCCCTGTGTGTTGTTCCGCTATCGACAGAAGGCCGACTCAAGTCTTGCCATTCGCGACCTGGGAGGTGATAACACAGGAAGGTAAAGCAGACAGTGCCACAGTTCACCTGTCACTCCTGCTTCTGTTCCAAATGGCTACTGTTGATTTAACTGATTGGAGACAGGCCCACTTAAACTAAACAGTGTCTGTCTCCCACAGAGGGTGTTACAGAGACAAAACAAGCCGCCATAATCGGCCTCTTGTTTACACTAACATGGCAGACGTGACCTTTGGTAGGCGTTTAAAAAAAACTGGAGGGACCCAACAGAGAGCGCGTTGGGCTTAGGAGAGGAAGCTCCTGCATGTGTTGACATTACCGGCCATCTGCTTTAACCGGTCAACAGGGAGGCCAGCGCAGAAGCAGGTACTTAAAACGGTGCAAGCAGCTTCTGCAGCTCCAGCTTTGGTCATCTGGGCGTCGTTAAGAAAGGAGTTTCAGGAAGCTCGGGGCATTGATAAAGGAGAAAAGTTAGAGGAGATTATAGGATTAAAAATAAATAAATGTGTTCCACCATGCATGCTGTCCAGTGGGTCTAAAACTCTCATCTTTGCAACATAAGAAGCAGATAAAAGACACAAATGCATTTTAGAGCCTGGATTTTGAAAATGTTTTGGTTAGTTGATCTTTTCCACCAGTTTAACAGATTTTGCCAGTTACTTTATTGATGAAACATGTCAATGTTTTTTTTTTTTTGTTTTCTTGCATAAAGAAACTTTAATATTTTCTCTGGCAGATCACGTAGCTTAGTCCTTGCATCATTCTGAAGCATGCACAACTACTAAAAAAACTACTGAAACATGTTTCACTAAATTATCTAAATGTTTGAAATGATAGTTAAGAATCTTACATAATTATGACATTATTTATAATATTAGCGCTAATGTTCATTGTTAGCTTTCACTGCAAATTATAAACATACACATGGAAAAACTACTTTTAACTGCCAATTTTACCAAACCTTCATGGCATGAGTGTCTCTATTTGATTGGCTGGCCCAAAAGGACCACAGTTCGGGCCATTTCAGGAGCAAGTGCCTGAACTGGGGTGTGTACTCAGAAAATACCCATCTTGACTCACGACAGGGGAGGCTGTTGTTGGTTTAGCATCCAGGAAACAGCAAAGGACATTTCGACTAGTAGAAGCTAACCGCTCCCCCCCCCCCCCCCCCCCCGGAGAACAACGTAAGGCATTCAGTCCTACTGTAGACTACTGCAAATGCAGTTTCATTTTACCTTCTGAAAGTTTCTGTGGATGAAGTAACTATTTAAGTTACTTTAAAGGGACTTTACGGAGTTTTGAATTTTTATGCTCGCGATTGCCCCCTCAGGTCAAAAGCGTAATGGCAGCTTCAATAGGAGGCTCGTGCACGAGGCTCGCATGCTGTACGTGCACACTGCTTAACGAAATTAACAGCTGAGACAGTCCCGTGTGTGTGTGTGTGTGTGTGTGTGTGTGTGTGTGTGTGTGTGTGTGTGTGTGTGTGTGTGTGTGTGTGTGTGTGTGTGTGTGTGTGTGTGTGTGTGGGTGACCCGGAGGACAGAGGACAGGAGAACGTGCAGCTAATTAATGAAATAATTTGGTTCTGTACCTTTCTCTTCAGCACAGCCGACAAATGTTTATGATGGGTCAGTCCTCCTGCATGCTCAGATCATTCCCTTCCCTTGCTTGAAAAATTGTTCCAAAATGAAAGTTGAACCCACATCTTTTTTATCTGTGAATTCAATGCCGTTCGGCGAGTCTCAAATAAAAATGTTGGCATATTACTGTAAAAATATATACCATTAATGTAAAAAAGAAACTCCAAATAAACCATATTCACAACCAGAATCAAACCCAGGTCTTCTGCACGAGAGTCCAAAGTCTTACTAGGTGAGCTGAAGCGCCAGTGACAACTTTTGTATCTGTAATTTTTATATCCTTGATGACAGCTGAAACAACGTTCAAAGAACGGTTCGGAGCAAAAATGGCAATTTTGTTGCTAATTTGCAGGAAATATCTAGAAGAAAGTAGCTAAGGGTCCTCAGAAATGTAGCTAGCTTTGTCACTAGGCATTAGGAACAGCGACAAAGTGGCACTACCTCACTCTCTGCTGCTAAAGCTACGGATAGCAAATGCTGAGGGCGATGCCTGAGCGTGAACGCGCATGAAGCAGCCTGCTCGACCCGAACAGCTCTCTTTTTCAAACAGGCAATCACAGTAAAAATGCCAGGGCTCATTCTACAGGACCAGGGCATTGCAGGAGAATGTATGAAGAAGAAATGTATTATTTCTATACATGTTTTGGCAGTCAAACTTCCATAATGCCCCTTTAAGAATTTTTGGCAAAACATTGAGAGGCGTAAAGTCAATATGGTTGCAAACTGCAGATGGAAGGGCTGAATTAGTTCTAGAGACAAATGTTCTGAATAAAACTTTTTTATTAGTTTACTTCTAACACCCAGATAAACGGCCGAAAAAATAAGATTGTCCAGATGAATTCTGCTCCAAATGCTTTTATCCTTACTGGGATATATTTAGAGATGACCAGAGCTAACTTTGGCGGTGTTTTATAAGATGTCTGTAGTGAATTCTCAAGTCGCTTCTACATCTGTGACCCTGATGCAGCAGCAGAATAAATGACTGCACATCCCATTACCCCCCACTGCTGGCTTTGCATTTTGCCGTCTCTCTTGGAGCTAAACTGAGGACGTTTTGTTAGAATAATAATCATAAAAAAAAACTGCTAAGAGCATCTTTGCAGCAGAGGGAAAGGGGTGTGAGATTCCCGCTCCCATAACACCCTGCTGATTTGCACCTTCTTCAATGAGAATGAAAGCTTGTGAAACACCAGTTACTGCTGGTCACATAGCTTGCCATACAAATAATGCACTGTAATGACACGTTAAGATTCAGAGTGAGGAGCGGGGACCAGCAGGGTAGCAGAGTGGCCTCAGCCCGGCTAAGTGATGGTCTCAGCCCTGCTCCAGCTGCCCATTGTGCTTGCCCTTGGCAACCCAACATAGTTGCTGGTCTTGGTGAGCTAATGAGGACTGTGGAAAGGTTAAGTAAACAGGAGTGGCCAGCCTAACAGGAAAATTACTACTGCCATCATCGTAAAGCTGAGTGGCTGAGCCGAGCTGGGGCCGCTCTCATTATTGTATCATTTATCAGCTCTGATTTTAACGATGCGTGGGTTCTGTTCAACTGTACCTTGTAGCAGCATGGCTGTAGTACTTACTGGACTCCACGGCTGGCAAATCGCTTTAAGTTCTGCAGCTTTAAGAAAACAAAGCTCTCTTTTCTTGTATAAACTCGTGTATTGTGCTGCAAACTGAAATAAAAAAGGCCACTTTCAGTCCTCCTCGTGGTTGTGAACTGCCTCTTGGAGCTTCTTGTCGGGAAGAACAAAGTCCGCTGACTCCCTACGCACCATGATGGATGAAGGGATAGTTATTCAGCATTCCCAGGCTCCGCTCGGCTGCCAAGCTGCTGTCTCCTCCGATGGCCATTGTTCTCCGGTCGGCTGGAAGAGTCACCTTTGTCCGATTGAAATAAATGAGATATACTCAAACTGAGACATTAATTACAAAGTTTATCTCCTGGCTAAAGTACGCTAATAAAGGACTCTAATAAGGCATCCATCATAGCTCGGCTCTATGGACGTGGCTAAGGGCACTGGCCAGAGGTCACCGGATTTGATGAATGACAGTGTGCATGATACAACAAAAGATATTATAGACCTCTTTGTCCACTTTGTGACAAAAAATTCCCACAGATTTCCAAGTTTTCTTCCAAATATACTCCAATTTTAAAGAGACAGATATATGTCGCACTTAAAATTAGCATTCATGCACTCGTACGGATGTACGTTTGCCAAAATTTGTTTAACCTGTTCATCGTAACTCCCCCACCCACCCACTCTCTCTCTCTCTCTCTCTCTCTCTCTCTCTCTCTCTCTCTCTCTCTCTCTCTCTCTCTCTCTCTCTCTCACACACACACACACACACACACACACACACACACACACACGAACCAATAGCCTCAGATAATTTTGCTGCGCTGCTTCATTTCCACATTCTGCCGGGCTCAGCGCTTCGATGGGAGGCTTATTGTGTTCACTGTGAAGAATAAAATGCTCCCATGCTTCCTTAGCATTACACCCAAGTGCAGAAGAGTGATGTGAGCTGCTTAACAAGTTACCCGGTTATGACATTAATTGGACTTAACCGGTTAACCACTTAACTATGTATATCTCTATGTACCCACCCATCTTGGCTCACAGCGAGGAAGGCTGTTGTTGGTTTAGCATCCAGGAAAAAGCAGAGAACGTCTCGGCTAGTAGAAGCTAATGTTAGCATTAGCAACTCCACCACACAGCAGAACTCCTCCAGGCTTGTGTTATTTGAGTGGAAGAGTTGTGTTGCTTTTGGCCAATCAGAGGTGTGATGTTTGGAAATCTTGAATATTGATGAGGCTAACTCATACTTCCTGAAACAGAAACACCGGAGCTCCTTTCTAGATACTAGGGCTGTAGCGAAGCCTCGATGACGTCGATGGCTCGATTCTAAAAATTTGTCGACGTCAGATCCGGAAGTCGACGCACCGCGCCCACTTGTTGCATCCCCAGGAGTTTGTAAATAGAGGAGGAATCTGCCTGTTTTTCCTCTAGTTCGCCCTCTACTCCGCCTTCACTAACATCTCCGCCAAATACCGAAGACCCGGAATAATGTCCGTCCACTACTAGATTATTTTCCTGTGTTGCCCGCCTTCATCTCCCGGCAACGGACAACAACTTCCGGGGTCAGATGTGCTGCTCCGTCTCTACCGCAGATGTAGAACATCACCGGGAGCGTTTCTCCCTTCATTAAGGAGCTTCTTTCAGACATTAGGAGAGCTGTTTTGGTGGTAGCAGTCTCTCCTCCGTGCTGGTCTGTTTGCTGCTGGGTGTTTTTGGTTTATTCAAACTTGGTAACTTGAACTTAACGTTGGTAAAGCTACTGTTAGCATTTTCGCTAACAGCTTCTTGCGTTTGGATAAGCTGTTACGTTTTGATTTAGAGTTGATCTTTTTTGTGGTGCAGATCTCCCTTTTATTACATTTAGAGGGTTGTGGGTTTTCGGTTTAGTTTAAAATGTCACCTTGAGTTTGGTTTAACCACCCAGTTTAGAGTTTGGACTTTTGGAGATCCTTATTTTGGTCCAGAACCCAGTAATGCCCAGTGGGACATCCCTACTTATTTGTACTTTTGTTTTAATTCCCCACAGGCAGAATTAGTTTTATTATTCCCAACCTGTGGATGGAAAGATTTATGCTTTTTCGTAGTTGTAAAGAAACCTGATCATCATTTTAACTTTTAAATCCCACGTTATTGTCCCTTCCTTTTTGCACACGAGCCAAACTCCCCAGGAAGGGTGGTAACACCACTCGCCTCACGCTCATAAGTGACCAAAACAAAGCAGCATGGACACACTCCATCTTCTACCACCTCTCAGGCAGCAGCCTGCACTCCCAAGTTCTACACGTCACCAGAACATAACCAACCGCAACACAATAAAAGCAGTGTTATAGAAAATGGAAGACCTGTAGTGTTTATTCTCTTACAGTAAGAATTTATCAATTTTTTTGAGGAATTTATTTGAGATTTTCTGGTTTTTGTTAATTGTGCAATAGAAAAATAATCATTAGATTAATTTTCTAAATAGTCATTAGAATAGTCGACTATTCGATAAAATAATCGTCAGAATAATCGTTTTAAAAATAATCGTTTACCCCCAGCCCTACTAGATACCACAGCAAACGTGTTGAAATTACCTGAATGACAGCTTTAAAGGCTAATATCTGTGGATGGATCAGCTTCTTGCTACCAGCCTGTCGTGCAGCTGGGTGTGTTCAGATACAACATGCTTACTTGTCAAATCAGAAAACCAGCACAACAGTAACTTCTATTTTTGTGGGCTTGCCTGCAGACAATTATGACAAATGTGCAGTCGGTGCTGCAGGCACTCACCGCCGACTGCTGCAGGCCAGCTCAGAAATTGGCCCTGCCGGCACACAAGATAAACTCAAAGAAACAACCAACGGGACAGAGAGAGAGTTGTTCACATGTGATTAGGCTCCTCTGTAGCCCAACCCTCGGGCGGTAGAAAATTCAACCGTAAAATCTTATCTCAAAAGCTATTTTTTGTCCACATGATCCATCACTGTTAATAATTGTCTTGGAGCTATATGTTCTTCAGCCACCTGCGATCAAGCTCGACAACAGAATGACTTCTCTCTTGTTTTATTTCGCGGTTCTAAAAAAAAAAATAATCACAAGCTGCGAAGAAGAGTCCCAATAAGGTCTCGTTGAAGAAACCTTGCGTTTTGCATGGAAATGCCTTTGCACAAAGTGCTTTCCTGTGTGCTAATAGCTGCATCTCCTCCTTCATGTGCACAATAAGTCAGCGGTTCTGATGATGCTTCAGACCAAGGAAATACTCCAGCGGCGTCGATTGGCTCTAAACCTCCGTTTTATTTTGAAGCTTGATGTCACCAATGAGACCTGTGCCTGTTCAAACAGCCGGCTCAGAGCTGAAGTGCTCCCCAAAACAGCAAAGAGAAGCTCTTCAGCTTTCAAACAAACAAACAAACAAGAAATAAATCCAAAATGAGCTAAAGATTTTTTGTTTTTGTCAACTTATTCAAAGTGGAAGTGGAAGCTATGAAAAGAATTGCCTCTCTGAGTCTTTTTGTTACTCAGAAAAGCAAATTGTCCATGCAGTGCAATTTCAGTGGCCATATTGTGGCTTTTGGCAGCGACTCAGAATGACTGTCTGACATCTCCACAGTTGCTCTGCAAAGATTGCGCCAGCTGTCCCCCGTTTGCTTCATAATGTCTTCTTTGTTAGCGCTTTTATCAACAGTCTTGATAAAGGGATAACTGGAGGGCCTGCTCCCTTCAGGAACCGGCTACGGCGGTACTGCGTGTGCTCAGCACCGCGAGTCAAAGAGCAGGAAGAGCTAACGAGAAAAGGGAACGCAAGATCTTGAAATCAATGCAGTGATGAATGTGATACAGCAGAAGTCCTCAAATCAGCTCAAAATGCGTAGAGCACAACTTGAAAGTCAGGTCAAGATGATGATATCCTCATCTTTCCTAATGCGGCGTGTCGTGGCGCCTTGAAGAATGTGGGTCATGAGCTGTTAATAAGAAACGCGAGGAAAGCCTTTTAACATAAAATCAAAACATTTGTAATTAAAGAACGCTTTCTAATGATTAAACAGGTGTCCTCATGCATGAGACACGATGCTAACATGAAAGCTTATTCATGAGTGAAAACAAAATGACCAGCATGCTTAAGTCGTCCCCTCATATGCAAAACAGCTCTTTTACTCCTCAAGATCTATTATTCTCTCTCTTGCTTGCATTTCCGATTACTAAATGAGCTCTGCCTCATTCCAGCTAACCAAAGAAATGGAAAAGAAAAAAACTTGATGGTTGCAATTAGCAACACCAGAGGGTAGCGCGGTTTGTCCTCATGCTGCACACATAATGTCTCCCTTTGGTGTCATTGACCACCGAATCTGCTGACGCCGACTGCGCCGCTCGTTGAGTTAATTGTAAACTCGTCTCCGTCCAAGTGAGGAGCGAACCTCACGCGGTGTTTGTGCCACAGGTGACCACCTCCCGCTTATAGAAACTAGTCCCAGTTGCCAGTCGAGGTCTAACTGAATGTTTTGGCAGAGACTCAGACAAGAAACTCTGCCTGCATTGTGGTGATCTCCTGCTGCTGAGTTCCTTGTCTTACATGCTGTGGTTGGAGTTGGCTTGAAAAGACAGTGCCATATTGTGGGGTGAAAATCATGCATCAGTTGTGTTGTTTTTTTTCTCCCATTCCCTTCGCTGTAGCAGAAGTTCACCCCTGCAGGCTGACCAAAGCTTCGTGGTTTGCCCTGGGCAAGCTGCCTGGCTTCTGCCTCTGCAGCTCATCTGTCGCCCGGCCAAACTTAAAGCTGCTGGGTCGTTGCCTGAAGAGTTTTAAAACTCTCTGGCAAGAAGGTCACACACTGAATTAGAAAGCCAATGGGGGAAACATCTTGGTGGGGGGAACAAAAGTGCGAATTAAACTGCATATCTGTGTTTGCAGAGTGTCGGACACGGCCTGCCCCTGCCGCTCTGGACCGGGCCTGCCGGGTCAAGCGCCAGTTTACAAGAAAAGCTTAATTCACACATCTGAGGTTTTTGGTGAGCTGATATCTCAAATTTAGTTTGGATTCACAAAATTTACCTCATCCAAGTTATAGAACTAAGCAAACAAAGTCCACAACATTAGCCATAACTTTATAACCAGCCACCTAATTTTGATTTAGGTCATGGAAAGGGAACAATCCCAGAAGGTCGGGTTTAGATTTGGCAAACGTGAAACTAGACTCAATCAGGTTGGAATTCAAGCATTTTTAAATTTTGAAACCATGTAAGCATTTTCCTTTGGGTCTCAATTTGATAAGCTTGAGAACTTGGTCACCAAGTGATTTACCTACAAACCAATCTCATCTACAGGTGCTGGCCAGTAAATTAGAATATCATCAAAAGGTTGAAAATATTTCAGTAATTCCAGTCAAAACGTGAAACTTGTACATTATATTCATGCAATGCACACAGACCAATGTATTTCCGATGTTTATTACGTTTAATTTTGATATTTATAGGTGACAACCAATGAAAACATCAAATCTGGTATCTCAGAAAATTAGAATATTCTAAAGGCCAATGAAAAAATGTTTGTTTCTCTAATGTTGGCCAACTGAAAAGAATGAACATGAAAAGAATGTGCATGTATAGCACTCAATACTTAGTCGGGGCTCCTTTTGCCTCAATAACTGCAGTAATGCGGCGTGGCATGGACTCGATCAGTCTGTGGCACTGCTCAGGTGTTATGAGAGCCCAGGTTGCTCTGATAGTCGTCTTCAGCTCCTCTGCATTGTTGGGTCTAGCGTATTGCATCCTCCGCTTCACAATACCCCATAGATTTTCTATGGGGTTAAGGTCAGGCGAGTTTGCTGGCCAATCAAGGACAGGGATACCATGGTCCTTGAACCAGGTGCTGGTGGTTTTGGCACTGTGTGCAGGTGCCAAGTCCTGTTGAAAGGTGAAGTCTGCATCCCCATAAAGTTGGTCAGCAGCAGGAAGCATGAAGTGCTCTAAAACTTCCTGGTAGACGGCTGCATTGACCCTGGACCTCAGGAAACAGAGTGGGCCAACACCGGCAGATGACATGGCACCCCACACCATCACTGACGGTGGAAACTTTACACTGGACCTCATGCAACGTGGATTCTGTGCTTCTCCGCTCTTCCTCCAGACTCTGGGTCCTTGATTTCCAAAGGAAATGCAGAACTTGCTTTCATCAGAAAACATAACTTTGGACCACTCAGCATCAGTCCAGTCCTTTTTGTCCTTGGCCCAGGCGAGACGCTTCTTGCGCTGTTTCATGTTCAAGAGTGGCTTGACACACGGAATGCGACACCTGAATCCCATGTCTTTCATGAGTCTCCTCGTGGTGGTTCTTGAAGCGCTGACTCCAGCTGCAGTCCACTCTTTGTGGATCTCCCCCACATTTTTGAATGGGTTTGTCGTCACAATTCTCTGCAGGGTGCGGTTATCCCTAGAGCTTGTACACTTTTTTCTACCACATTTTTTCCGTCCCTTCGCCTGTCTGTTAATGTGCTTGGACACAGAGCTCTGCGAACAGCCAGCTTCTTTAGCAATCACCTTTTGTGTCTTGCCCTCCTTGTGCAAGGTGTCAATGATTGTCTTTTGGACAGCTGTTAAGTCAGAAGTCTTCCCCATGATTGTGGTGCCTTCAAAACAAGACTGAGGGACCTTTTAAAGGCCTTTGCAGGTGTTTTGAGTAAATCAGCTGATTAGAGTGGCAGCAGGTGTCTTCTATATTCAGCCTTTTCAGAATATTCTAATTTTTTGAGATACCAAATTTGGAGTTTTCATTAGTTGTCACTTATGAATATCAAATTTAAATGTAATGAACATTGGAAATACATTGGTCTGTGTGCATTGCATGAATATAATGTACAAGTTTCACGTTTTGAATGGAATTACTGAAATATTTTCAACCTTTTGATGATATTCTAATTTACTGGCCAGCACCTGTAAATTTACGACGTGCGGCGTTAAGTTCAAGCCAAATTTTTGTATTTTACCCATCAAACAAAACCAACACAGGGAACCACTATAACCGAAGAAACACGGAACAAATGCTGTGAATCTTTGTTTCAAACACATTCCAGTTTAAAAAAATCTTTTTCATTTAAAAAAGAAAAGAACGAGACAAAGAGACAAACGTGCATCTCCAGATTCCTCAAAAAGGCGATGGCGTGTCGCCTGTATAAGGCGAACCTAAACTATAAAGACCCCAACACTGTCTAAAGTCGGGCGTACACTGTGCGACTTTTTCACTTTTTTGAGCCGATTTTCCACTCGTGCGAGAATCCACGAGATCGGAGCGAGTTTTGCGCCGAGCGTCGTGTAGTGTACTGGGGGGTTACGAGAGGCGATTAACACCACGTGACCCGCTACCGATCAGCAACCGTGAGCTCGCACGGACTTCTGGCGTCTTTTCGTCCCTTGTGAGGGTGTCGCACTGTTGAAGCGGCGCTCACGGCGCATGCGCAATCATGCATCATGGATGACAACACACGTTGTTCGTTTTTATTTCTACACGTTTTTTTACTCAATGATTGTCAAGAAAGCGTGTTTGTCGTGTTAGTGTCAAATTAAACTGATCACAAAACACAGATTTACTTTCTTTATTTCGTTTTCCTCCTCCAAGCCCCATAAATCCCTGTGTCCTCCTGCAGCACTCCCGAAGAACAACAGGCAAAACAAGACCAAAAAGTCTGACGTGTTGAGTAAAAACTGCTATTTTTAGCATATTTTTAGGTCCGACGTGTTGCTACCAGACGTACAGTGTGAGCAGTCAGGTCGCATCCGAGAACTGGGTCGTGCAGTGTGAGCACATGACTCGTGAGATCTGCCCTGCGAGGAAGTCGTACAGTTTGAGCTGAAGCTGAGCGCTACGAGAGAAAAAGTCACCCAGTGTCCGCCCAGCTTAAAAGGTTTGTTCCTAACATCCTGGTGTGAGATACTACATGACTTTTATGCATGCTATCTCACTAAATACAGTAACAGCTGAAAACACGATCCCAAATACAGTAAAGTCGGTAGATGACTCAATTTTAATCATTTAACCTCGATAACAAAAAATTGTTTATTCATTTGGAGCAACAAATTAAAGGGCCTTTTGGGCTCCGGCATGGACCTCTGCCGCTATAAACACTCCAAACATGAAAAAAAAAAAACAATTCTTCTTCATTTTCTTTAAGTGTTTAGATTCAGGAATTATGTCAAACAGTGTGTTAAAAAAATTCCCTGTTTGTGATTTCACCAAAGGGAAAATATTGTAAAACCACTTCCAATGTGCAAGAGAGAGCTGCTGCAGGAGGAGCAGCAGCTCCGGGCCAAAACGGGCCAAATGGGTCGCTGTGCAGCAACCGTCTTCATCCAGATTCATAAATGTTGATGGATGTTTGAGTTTGAATGCTCAGATACAACGGCGTCTTTGGCGGGACGCCCTGCGAGCATTTTGATGAGGAATACACACAAGAGCGACTTTTTGACATGAAAAATAGCACGAGGTGAAACACAAATAGAATCACAATCAGGAGGAAGTGGTTTATTCTGGAGAAGTTGACAAGACAAATGTTTGTTCATTGGATTGTAATAATCTGTAATCAGAGCACAGCAAATGTGTTTTCCATCAGACTGTTTTGTAGTGCAGATAGATTTGAAAAATTGCCTTAGGACTGTGATCAAACACTGGAATCACATCATCTCAAACAGCCAGCATTAGAACATTTTGTAAACAGTGTTTATCTGTAATCGCTGTCTAGGTTTTTTTCTTTATTCTGTGACATCGTAAGGAAAAAATAACATAATTTTAACTTTTTTTATTTTTTCCTGAGTGGAGGTTGGCATTTAGAGTTTTATATAAATGATGCCGACGTTAAGACCCGCTCCTGTTAGAGCAGCTCCTCAAATAGAGACGGGTAGTTTGTTTTTAATCCCCAGAGAGAAGGTGCGTCCTACTTTACTCAGGACAAAGAGACACTTTAAACACTTTTCTATTGGATGTGGAACAAGCTTTGAAGAGGTGAAGCAAGATAAGGAGCTAATCTAGAAAGATATCCAGACCAAGAAATGAGTCTCATATTTCCGTCCCAGGATGCGTTTGTTCAGTAAGAATAAAAAAAGGCTTTCCTTTGTTTTTATTTAATGCCAGGAGGCAAACCCAGAGCAGGTTGACTCCCAGGGTCCGTGTGAATAAACAACAAACACAAATTGCCAATTTTTTGCGTAAATCTGTGTTTTTTTTTTTTGTTTGTTTGTTTGTTTCATGTGTGAAAATCAACACATTTGATAACTCCTTTTTGTTCACGCGCACAACCCCACACTTCCAGTCCAGGGGTGTTGCATTTTTGTGCCGGACAAAATATGTGTGGGGGTGTTCCAGGTGGAAGGAGTGTGAACACACGTGCACAGACACACACACATAAACAGGGATGGCAGCAGTGTGTGTGTGCGTGCTTTAGCACAGTTACTACAGCATCATCTACACTTGACATTTTCACATGAAGGCAATTTCGTTTTTACATCTCCAAGGTTGGAGTTTAATGACTTTCTTTCACCAATCAGGGCAGCCGTTCTTTTCCATTCTTCTGTTTGTTTTATTTTTGCACAGTGCAAAAATCAATGTGAAGACTTTTGAAGCTCCAGCTGACTAATTCATCAATAAGGGACTAAAAGGAAAGTTTTGCTCTAGTATATCGTAACACAGCTTCAAAGTGTCACAAACTGAAAAAAGCTGAAACAGAATGATTGCTGTTGTGGAAATGTAGTGATTTTTAAAAAATCTATTTGATTGCTTTAATTCCAATGCTGTGGTCTGACACTGGTGCATAGAAGCACAAATGTTTAGATATTCTTCAACCAAACTTACTGTGCTATTGTTAAACGTGTAAATGCTGGATGTCTGCAGCAAACCTCTTCCCCTCTGCTCAGCTTAAGGCTTGAATAGGTTTTATCCATAGCTTTAAAAAACGTGTAGATCATTATGAAGATCACAGATTTGTCAGATCACAGACAGATATCAACCAGAACCTCAAAAATAAAGATGTGGTTCACTGAAAATAATTATTTTACTGATTGTTTCTTTAAAAAAAAAAAAAAACTATATATATATATATATATATATATATGTATGTGTGTGTGTGTGTGTGTGTGTGTGTGTGTGTGTGTGTGTGTGTGTGTGTGTATCCGCAACCCTGTCAGGAAGCCCAAGGCGCTGAACATGGTATAGTAGAAGTACAAATCAAAAATAAGAGCAATTCAGAGAAATTCAAATTACAAAATACAAATTACAAAAAAAGGTGAAACATTCTAGTACAGGACAGATGGGTGAAACAAGGGATAGAGTGAACCAATGAAAACTCTGAAAGAAATTCAACGTAAAAGAGGGCCGAATCAAACATGTTCAGGAAACGCCAAGCGGAGAAGGTGTGTTTTTAGGCGACTCTTAAAGGCTGGCAGAGATGGGGACGGCCTAACTGAGGGTGGCAACTGGTTCCAGAGAGACTGTGCTCTCATATATATATATATATATATATATATATATATATATATATATATATATATATATATATATATATATATATATATATTACTGATTGTTTCTTAAAAATAAATAAATGAAATACAAATATATATATATATATATATATATATATATATATATATATACACGTGTGTGTGTGTGTGTGTATAAATATATATATGAGAGAGAGAGAGAGAGAGAGAGAGAGATGGAAAATAGACGGTGAAACTCTAGGATTTGAAAATCCCGACATATCTACATCACGCTGTCACTGGATTCACCCATCTTGACTCACGACAGGGAAGGCTGTTGTTGGTTTAGCATCTGGGAAAGAGCAAAGGACATCTCAGCTAGTTTAAGCTAACTGTTAGCATTAGCAAGTCCACCACACAGCAGAACTCATCCAGGCTTGTGTTATTTGTGGAGATAAAACATCCACGTTTCAAGGCAGCGGTAGAGTCGCGTTGCTGTTATTCAGTCTGGGACTAACCCTAACCCAGCTGTCAGATTAAGGTGTTAAAAAGACGAACGCACAGCAAGGACACTAGGGGGTGCTAAAAACAAGCCACAATGGCCTAGACTCCCTTTGATATTTAACAGTAAAATTCCATTTTAAATGTCCAATAATAATATATTTTTATCTTGTAGTTATCTTTTACTAAACACAGTCATCTTCATATCAGTAAAGGAGATACCAGACAGTCATCTGTTGTAATAAACTAGAGCAGTCAAACACACTTGTCATACTTATTAATGGGTTTAATTAAATTACTGGTGCTCAGGCCTGTTACTGTAATGACTTTTGGTTTGATGAATGACTGTCACATGATTACATTTTCTACTCATGATCTTTTGTTAGTTTTAGATTTATAGCAACAATGTTTACTGCTGTTTGTACTGTTGGTGTTTTGATTTACAACAAAATCTAAAAATAAAAACACAAACAATTTATTGGATTACAAGAGGACCATGATTTATTGGTAAAAGCTTGTTATAAAGAGCTGTTTAAACAGCCTCAGGTCAGAGACGTAGAGATTAGTTTTCAATTCAAATTATTTTAACTGTGTTTATTTTGCACTATTATAGCACAAATGAAGTTAAAATGCTGAACAAAACACTGAGCAAAAGCACGGCAAAATATCTAAATGAGAAAGAAAAATGCTAAGATGAGTCATAATAGTTATAATAATATTTAATACTAATAGTACACAATAAATTAAAGGCGAAAAATGTAAGTAAGATCATTACAATGATAAAATTATGAAAATGCGTGAGACAAAACAGAAGTCTAATTTGGAAATCTGAAGTTTTTTCAGAGGGAACCACATAGAGGCAGAAAAATGTATTGCAACTTAACCCCCAGAAACCCAAATTTAGAAAACAACTGCCAAATCTTTTTTAAACCTTTCACATGTTGTTCTAGGAGGCCAGATAAACGGGCCTATTTACACATTTTAACAGCCAATAGTGTTGCAGAACTGAACAATAGGACCTATTAGCAATGTAAATGTGGTTTTAAAAAGAAAAAAAAATGGGGAAGGTTTATCTTTGTAAACTTAAATCTGATGTTGTAAGATTACAACCGTGGGTCTCTGGGGGCCCCTCTCCTTACTTCTGTGATTACGGCCGAACCAATGCCCCTCGTTTGTGAAAGAACACGTCTGACCATCCAACAGAGCTTGGACCATGTTTTAGTAATTATAATTCTTACATTTTGTTGTTTACTCATACATATATTTTAATGGATTTTCCACATGAAGTCACTGACTGCATCAGTGTAGAAACGTCCTCTAACACTTGGGCACACTCTGTGATTGACATCTGTACGTAAGCAGATGTCGAGCGCAGTTAGCCGATGTTGAGCTGTGCTCAGTTTAAATGGCACGAAGCTCTACGTCAGTGGTTCCCAACCTTTTTCCCAAGGGACCCCGTTTTTTACCAGTAAAATTTTTGACGACCCCCTCCCATTCTCTCTTCCAGTACAAACATTATTAAGAAATGATAAAATTCTTCAAGCACGTTTTAATATGCTTTGATTCAATAGATAACAGTAACAGTTCCTTTCAATAAACGTTTGACACATAAAAAATACACTGAGCAAAATGTACTTAAATGTGTATATTACTGTTTATACTAAATTATTTACTGTAAAGTCTGTGATTAATCAACCAGTCCTATCTTTAATGAACTTTTGACACTTGAAAATAAAACAGTGAGCTGAGCAAAATGTTCTTAAAAGTGTGTTACTTTTTCTGTACTAATTATTTCCTGTCTTAATATCAGTAAACTTTTCACTCATGAAAAAAATGTGAGCAAAATGTAGGCTATTAACAAGTAATAAATGAAGTTTTAACCCCTTAAAGTGGAGAAGTCCTGGCGACCCACTGAGAGGCTTTGGCGCCCCCTTGTGGGGGTCTGGACCCCCAGGTTAGGAACCACTGCTCTACGGGACGGGGGCGGGTTTAGCAAAAGAGTCATCAGCGTGTTGCCTACATAGTCAGATGATCGCTTTTATGGATTTCTACAAGAAAACTCCAGACTGCTGCTTTAAATAAACCAGTAAAACAATCTTGACCCGATGGCCGAGCTAACAGCTAGTCACAACGAGCTACAGTAAATTAGCTGAAAGCTCCACAGCAGTTGATGCACATTATATTTCATCCTCCTCAAACTGCCATTAATTTCACATTAGACAGTTAATAGAGTTGATAGCAGCAGCTAGCTGTAGCAAATGCACTGCAGCCTGGGGGTCCAAATAAAACATGTATGCAGGAATACCCATGTGATGCAAAAGTGACATTTTTTAAGGATTTATGACGGTTCTACTATTCTATTGTGTTTTTCAAAAGCTGTCAAGCCAGTGGGAGCGTTGGACATGGCCTCACTTAGATTAGCTGGTTGTGGATTTGATCAGAAACAAACAGTTTCTCTGCTGAAACTGATTTGAAAAGGTCTGAACGTTTAATCTAAGGTTTTGATTAGGAACTTAAATCAACATTTTGCTTTTTTGATCATGCACATATAATGGAAATTACGGTTTAAACAAGCACATTCCACTTGTGTCATGTACACATTTAGAATTAGTTCACCACTATCTTTATCTCCACCTCCAATCCAGTCAAACACACATGTTCTTGTTTCTTAACCTGCAAAGTTAGGAGCTGATCTCAACAACTCTTCTGCTCTTGTACTTAAATTTAGCTTCTCCCTATCCTTAAAAATAGATGCTCCATGAAAAAATAAACAAAAACAAACGGCAGAAGAGCTGAACTTTTCCTCTTGTCACGTGTTTACACAGCAACACAGACTTCTGCAGGCTTACCACTTCTAGGAAGAAGAGAGTACATTACATTAATCTGACTAATGAGCTATCACGTTGAATAAATAAATCTACAAGAACAATAATGTATTTTAATAAGAAATGCTAAAGGCCACCTCCATGAAGAATTACCTTTCAAAAGACTTAGCCTATAGAATAAATCTGACTTCCCATTTTTTGGGGCGGCACGTAGAGGCAGCGAAAAGTTGATTTTAATAATTGATCACCACAAAGTGCTGCGAGAGAACTTTGCTGGTAAGCAGAAGAATGGGTTTTTGTGTTTGAATCCCAACATTCTATCGATTCTTTTTGAATACCGCTTAGTGGAAGAGCCACAGACTTGGGGATTATTTATGGATCCTTTCTGACCTTAGCAATTCCTGAGGAGATTGTGTTTAAGACTATGAAATTGACTGCCACATCTGCACACATGCAAAGGATGGATCTAAGGTGACAGCAATAATCAGAGGAGAGAGATTAGCAGCTCGCCGCTTTATTTGTAATTTTTTGTCCTACAAAGACATACATCAGCATCAGCAACAACTAAGGTGGAGCACTCTAACCAGCAGAGTGGTCACTATTAGCCTGTTTGGTTTTGCAACACGATTCACATTTGTCATCTTTGATCCATCCGCTCTTATTTGCCTGAAGTAGACGCAGCACAGGAATATTACGTGCACGAATAGTGAGAGATTTTGGTTATAATGGCCTGCTAATGCTACGGTCTAAATTTAAAAAGTGATTTCAGGATCCTTTCTGCATTCTTATTAAAAATATTTTCACATGAATAGTAATTCAGAGCCCAGACACTTTGTTGCTGTTTAGTTAACAAAGGAAAAAAGCAAAGTTGCATGAGTTTTCAGAGCATTTACTTGGAATTTATCATTAATGTTATAATTTGGTGCAACTTAATGAAAATTAAAGAAATCCCCCAAAAATCCGCTGTTACATTTTAAATTCTCTTACTTGCCACATTTGTCGTTTCACACAATCTTCTAGTGAAGTGAATGCTGTTCCAGAAAATATTGGTATAATGATTTGTTTTAAAAAAGTTGAATTTTTCTCCTCATTGTGCTTAAATAACAGCAGAAACGGAGAGCAATCGCATGAAAATGGAAATTTCAGCAGCTTAAAGGAGCAATATGTAAGAATTCTACAATGAAATTATCACAAAACTGTAAAGTCTCAGTCATGTTTAAAGGAAGTGTTATACTGAGGGGTTGTCAGTTTATCTCCTTTCAAAAAAACTGAAAAAGTATGAACTTCTATCATCACTATAGTGTTTTTCCTCAGTGAGCCTGCTGCAGCCTGGCATTTGTAATTCAACACAGGCAGGCTAAAGCTCCAGATTTGTTTCAAGAACCAAAGTCGTAAAGAGGAGCGACCCAGAAGTTCATATCAACAACTTCAAAGCCCAACGCTGCCGCCACCAAAAAAAAATACAAACAAAAACAGACTGAATGCCCAACTCTGAGATGGACAAATGGGAAGCAACACTGGCTTGGACAGGTTGAAGAACTGCTAAATGTCTCTTAGAAATGAAGCTGCTATTGTGAAACTACAGAACAAGCTTAACAAGATGAATTCTCGCAAGATTTGGAGTTTTACCGCTCCATTTCAACCTGTCTTTGCGGAGGACTTCAGACAAATGCAAGAGAGCCACATAAAATTGTATTTTTTCATTTTTTTTCCCTCCAAATTATATTTATAGCTGTACGATGTTTGGATGTTGGGAGACATTAAAGAATGTTTTAAGCTAATTTGTCTTCTAAATTTGCTGAAGCAGCTTCAAAAACAAAGCTGATTCGTGATATGGAACAGTACTTGCATCAACAGGTTTGCAGAAACGTGTGTGTGTGTGTGTGTGTGTGTGTGTGTGTGTGTGTGTGTGTGTGTGTGTGTGTGTGTGTGTGTGTGTGTGCGTGTGTGTGCGTGTGTGTGTGTGTGTGTGTGTGTGTGTGTGTGTGTCTGTGTGTGTGTGTGTGTGTGTGTGTCTGTGTGTGTGTGTGTGTGTGTGTGTGTGTGTGTGTGTGTGTGTGTGTGTGTGTCTGTGTGTGTGTGTGTGTGTGTGTGTGTGTGTGTGTGTGTGTGTGTGTGTCTGTGTGTGTGTGTGTGTGTGTGTGTGTGTGTGTGTGTCTGTGTGTGTGTGTGTGTGTGTGTGTGTGTGTGTGTGTGTGTGTGTGTGTGTGTGTGTGTGTGTGTGTGTGTCTGTGTGTGTGTGTGTGTGTGTGTGTGTGTGTCTGTGTGTGTGTGTGTCTGTGTGTGTGTGTGTGTGGTCCTGTCTTCTCCTCTCCTTTGGTTAGTCTGTCTGTTTACCATGTTTATTGAGCTTCTGTTCACACAGCGTGACTTCTTCTGCCTCTGTTACACCCTGGGTCTATGTTTGGATTTTCTCTTCCTAGACTCTAAAATTTACCATTGACTCACAGAGATTTTGATTCTTGGTCATTTTTTTAATTAAATTATTTAGCTCCGTTCGTTTTTTATCTTCTTTTGTTTCATGCTTGATTCTTCCATTGATTTGTCCATCTTCCTGGCTTTGTTAGTATAATTTTATATTCATTTATGAATGAATGAATTATATTTGGTCATCATAAAAATAATTCATGTAAACAGTAACATATCATACAAATAGATACATATATTTCCATTCCTCCACAAACATATTTATTCATATATTTGTATATAGTATCTATTTAGTATCTCATAACTGAACAGGTTTAGGTAGAAGCAAAAGCTTATAGAATTGCCTAACCTACTTACAAACCAATTTTTCTATTTCCCTCAATGTGCCAATAACCAAAAAGAAAAAATAAAGACACAAACCCATCCACCAACATCAAATTAATACTCTTCAAAAATAGTTTTACTGATAAGTATTTTAAAAACTGAAAGTGAAGTTGCCAATTTAATTCTATTTTAGCCTCATTCCAACATTTTACTCCTATTACAGAGATACATCTCCTTTTTATACCCTTTTTAGCTTTTTGTACAACAAACAAACATACTGTACACCTCTTAAATCATATTTACTTTCCCTCTTTTCAAAAAACATTTGTATATTTTCTGGCAGAAACATTAATTTTTCTCTAAACATAAATTGCATTATTTTATAATAATATAGATAATTTATTATCCTAATCTGTGATTTTGAAAACAACGAATCAGTATGAGCGTAATAATTTCTCTTGTTTATAACTCGAATAGTTTTCTTTTCATTTATATGTGTTTTAAAAGTTGAACCCCATGTTTCTATGCGATATGACATGTAAGATTGTATTAGTGAGCAGTATATTAAATGTAAGGCCTCATATATATATATATATATATATATATATATATATATATATATATATATATATATATATATGTCAATGGTCTCACAGTAGAAAATATAACTTCTTTTACAGTTCCTATATCAATTCCATGTATATCTGTAGATTTTTTGTTTTTAAATTTTCTTACTATATTTACAACATCGTTTTCACTTACCTCATGTATAAATATTGACTTGATATCATATTATTAAATGTACCTGCATCAGGTGGGACTTCCATCTCTTTTGCTAATGTGGGGCCAACACTTACAAAATATTTATTAAATTCTTCCACTATATTTATTTGATCATTTACTTTATGATTTGAACTATTTAGAAAGTAATTTGGCATTCCAATGTTGTCACCCTTTTTAGAATTATATTATTTCATATTTTCCACATTCTATGAGTATCGTTTCTGTTTTTATCTAGAATTTCATCATAATACTGCTTCTTTCTGATCCTAATGGCAGTAGATATTTGTTTCTTATATTTTTTGTATTTATCTTCATTTTCACTTGTCCTATGTTTGATGAATTTTTCATATAATTCCATTTTCTTTTCACATGCCTTAAACAGACCTGTCATCCACGGCTTCCTTTTATAATTATTCTTCATCTTATATTGTCTAATAGGACAATTTTTATTGTATAATTCTAAGAATATGTTAAGACCAACAAATTGTTTATTATTACGCAAAGTCTGATGATTTGAAATATTTTTAGTATTTTCTGTGTGCATGTGGGCAGTAACTTCTCTAGTGGTAGAGCATCTGCCCTGAGACTGGGAGACCAGGGTTCAAATCCCGGTCTGGTCATACCAAAGACGTTTAAAAATGGGACCCAATGCCTCCCTGCTTGACACAGCTTTAAGGGGTTGGATTGGGGGGTTAAACAACCAGACGGTTCCCGAGCGCAGTCGTGTCTGCAGCTCACTGCTCCCCACGGGGATGGGTCAAGTGGGGAGAACAAATTTCACACACACATCAGTGTGTGGCAACTAATGGGACTTTAACTATATGATGTCAAGGACACAACAGCAGCATTCTCTGGTCAGAGCCGGGGTTGAACCTGCAACCTTCTGATTACTGGACAACCCACTCTACCTCCTGAGCTACTGCTGTCCTGTTTCATGTCCACAAATGACACAAGCCTGGAGAAGTAGCTGCTGCGTGGTGGAGTTGATAATGCTAACAGTTAACTTAAACTAGCCGATACGTGCTCTGCTGTTTCCTGGATGCTAAACCAACAACAGACTGAGTCCATGAGTACTAATTCACTGTGTGACGTAAATCTGTCAGGATTTTCAAATCCTGGAGTTTCACTGTCTTAATTTCCATCAGAAGCTAATGCAGGAGATAGGTGTAGGAGACTATTTTCATGTTCAGCTTGCATGTTGAACTCACTTACCAGTATTAATAAGAAATTCAGTCAACCGCACCTTTTAACTTTAAAAATGATCTAACAAACATTTATTATCTGTTACAAAATAAAAATGATTGACTCTCCTGTTGCCACATTTTTAAAGCAAACCCCCTCCACAGCTTTCATCACAAACATTTTTTATTTGCACTGCATGAGTGATTTAATGATGCTGTCTTCAACTTTTGAAAAGCTTTTGTTACCGGGAGAAAGAGAAGGAAACTCTTTGAAGGTACTGTTCCTTCCTTGTTTTATTTAAAAGCAAAATTGCTCTTCTTTTTAAAGTCTTCTGAACTTGCAACAACCTTAAGGAACGTGGAAACAGAGCCTAAAAGGTGAAGTGATGAAAGAAGGAGACACAGAGATGAAATGAAAGGAGGCTGGATGTTGGCGGACGGGATAGCTGTCACTGTAACCCGGCTGCTGATCTGCGATGACACTGATGTATTCACCGGATGATCCCTGCACGTGTGTCTGGATCTCCTTTGCATGCCCAAATCAATGCAAACACTGCAAACTCCGGGGGGGTGGGTGGGTGGATTCTTGCATCTGTACAATTTTGTTGGTTGAATATAAATGATTGTGTCTCGTGTGAATGGTGCAGCTGTTAATATGCCCTTGTGGGGACCAGGCATTAGCAGTGGATTACAGGTGAGACTAGCTGGCTTTTGGATCTCGTTCCTGTGATACCCTTTGAATGTGTTCGTTCCCTTTGAAGTGATGTCAATTTTAAAATATCTCAGCCCTTTTATGTATAACCATAGGTGTTTGCGTTCAAGATACTTTTTCCTCCCCCTTCTTCTTTTTTTTTTTAAAGATGAAAGCATCAAAACAGTAAGAATCCTTCAAAGAGCCCAAAAGTCTAGGAAAAGTCCTGCAGATAACGAAGCGTGCCGTGTTAAAACATAACGCAGGGATGTTGTGTCTGGGTGACTGGGGGTGCGGCAGCAGGTTAAAGACTGGATGACAAGCGCTGACAGAGATCGCTTGCAGCCCAGGTTCATGGACTGATTGTGTGTTTTGCAGCAGTGATGAGCTTTTTACAGTAATGTGTCGGGAGCTGATTCATATTCTGGATGCAGCAGCTAATTTTTCACAGGCACATTTGCGCCCCCTCGCTCCCATGGCTCCTCCTGATTTAGATTCATTTAGCCTTTATTTTACCTCATTATAAAGCCTTTTGTTATTGCCAGATTGTATGTGAGGTATTTAGTGGTGTTGGAACTAACTGTTGTAATTTAATTTAAAAAATCACCAGTGCAGCCTTGCACCTCTTAAATGTGAAGGCCCATTTAAAGTGAATGATGAATCTTCTTCTCTTTTTATTTAAATTCCTCAAAGAAAACTGATTTCTGCCTTGAACTTGCAAACACCCTATTATTCCATAAACTTTTTGCACAATTCAAATTTGTGAAGCCCTTGCAGGGGGAACAGTTTATTTCAAGAAGTAAAGCTGGCTCACGACAAAGGGGGTGAGGAGAAGACAAGGATGCAGAGCTGAAGAATGAAAATCTTGTCTGATGCCTATCCCGTGGATGTTGTGGCTTCCAAATGGCAGCACAGAAAACAAATTAAAGCAAGCATTTAAAGTGACACTGAGCAGTTTCCTGCTCATCTGCCCTACTGGTTGAAAGAGGAGTTGCAACTGTTGTAAACAACCCAGCTGCAGCATGCTCTAGCTAGCGCTAAAACAAGCTATCACTCACAGGAGTCAACTAATAATAAAATAAACCTTGAAGTAAAAAGATCTACACTGTTGGACACAAATATTTTTACTTATAAGTCCATTAGCAAAAAAGCTAGGTCACCATCAGTCTGTAATTTTGTAGCCTCCTTTAGCTCCCTCAAACTGGTGTGTATATATAGCAACTTTCAAGATAAAAATCACGAGGCGCTTCACAAGAACAAAAAATACAAAATATAAAAAATAATTTAAAAAATATTTTAAAATTGGGTTAAAATGAGAAAAAATATTTGTGATTAAAAAGTGTAGGGAACAGGAAAGAAGGAAATCGGTGGATCCCGAGAAAGGTGGAGTTGGTAGAGCAGAATAAGGAGAGGGTGTGTGATGAAGGTCACACTAAAGCTTGAACAGCTGATTTTTAAAGGAGACCACTGAGTCCACTATCTCAGGCTCAGGGGGAGAGAGTTCCAGAGTCTGGGGGCCGCAGCAGCAAATGATCTGTCACTGTTGGTCTTTAGCCTGATGCTGCACAACCAGTAGGCTTTGATCACTGGACCTCAGGGGCCTGCTGGGGTGTAGGGACTGCAAAGATCACCAATGTATGATGGTGCTTGCCCATGTAAGGCCCTATAGACCAGAACCAGGATCTTGAAATGAACCCTGAAGTTGACCGGCAGCCAGTGAAGCTGGAGGAGAAGCGGGGTGATGTGGGTGTGTTTGGATGACTTGGTCAGAAGCCGAGCACAGGCATTCTGAACCACCTGTAGACGGTTCAGGGAGGTTCTGCTCAGACACGTGAAAAGAGAGTTACAGTAGTCTAAGCGTGAGGAGATGAAGGTGTGGAGGACTGTCTCAAGTTCAGAGCGAGACAGAATGGGACTCAGCTTAGCAATGTTCCTGAGATGGAAGAAGGAAGAGCGAACAAGAGAACTGACATGAGAATCCAGGGTGAGAGCTGGGTCAAAGGTCACACCAAGATTCCTGACAGAAGGTTTGGTGTGGGAAGCAAGCTGACCAAAAGAGTCTCTGACTTTGGGAACCAGCTTGTCTGGGGCACAGATGAGGATCTCAGTCTTATCTTCATTCAGCTGTAGAAAGCTCCCAGCCATTCAGGTTTTGCTAGAGTCTAAGCAGGCGTGTAACAGCTGCAGCTTAGACATCTCATGGGGCTTAAAGGAGATGTACAGTTGGGTGTCATCTGCATAAAGATGGAGATTACTTTAAAAGAACTCTTTAAAAACGTGTCCATAAGAATTGTCGTGAACTCTTTTATCTGTTTGACATCTGAGTTGAAGGAGTAGACCCTTCCACAGGTCCAAGCTACACGCTTTGCCAGTCTTTGAGGCACTTTTCAGCAACGATTAGTCTGTGGACTTTCGATTACTTTTGTCTGTCTTCTAGTAGAAACAGTCATGGAATCTGTACTTTTTGAGGCTGTGAAGGTGGTGGAAGCTGCTCGATGGTTCTCCGTAATTTTGCAGCTTTGTAAACTGCTTGAAAATGCCACTCAGTCTAGTTATCTTCACAAAGCCAATTGAACACTTTGTCCCTGATATCTGTTCATAAGCAGATGTTGAATGCTATTGGCTAATGCTGAGCGTTGGTCAAGTAAAAATTCCTGTGTGCTGCCTGTTAGCTCATCAATCGAGTCCGAGTTAGCCTTTTAACACTGAACTATATTTATGTGTGTGTGTGTGTGTGTGTGTGTGTGTGTGTGTGTGTGTGTGTGTGTGTGTGTGTGTGTGTATTTTTACTTTCACCAGTTTTTAACAGCAGGATTTTTTAAGTAAAATGTTATGGCTCTGCTCTGCTACATTAGCAGTGTAGTCAAACCTGAGGTTTAAAAGTTTGCATTTACATTTGAAAGAGAGGAAACTCCTGAGCGGTGATTCATGAGGAGTTTCCACCACGGTGACTGTGCTATTAGCCCACAGAAACTCTCAGACACCTTCTCTAAAAGACTTCCCAGAATTCTCCTCGTCAATCATCTTACTCGACTCATCTTTATCTCGCTCTGTGTGGCTGTGTGATGGAAAGCACTTGCAGGAGTGCTTGCGTGCTTGTTCCTCCTCTGCAGCTTGGCATCTATCATTATGTGGGTAGTACATTCCTGAGGGCAGTACCCCACAAAGCAGGTAATGGGGCTGAGCACGCAGATAGGAAACCGATTCAGAATGAGAAACATCTCTAATCTTCTGAGGTGTCACTGTTGTGTCATGGATTAGATCCAGTCCTCTTTTTACTGCCTCCTGTCAGCAAGGACCACTGTGCAGCATCCTACATTTACATTTTATTATTACTACTTTTAGTTGTGATGATGGCTGTTATCGCTGTTGTTGTTTTAGTGCTGTAATATCAGTTGAAATATGAGTGATGAAAACCAAAACTAGTGATCGAGGGGAGCTAAAGCTACGTTCACACTGCAGGTGCTAATGCTCAATTCGGATTTTTTTTTTGAGTAAATCAGAGTTTTCTAGTGTAGTTGTTCCCCCCCCAAGCGCAGGAGCTTGTCACCTGCTGACAGCAGGCTGCTGTCTTTTCCGAGGAATGCATCTTGCCGGTCATTATCACGTGACAGCGACTAGTCGATGACAGGCATAGAAAGTCACTATAGTGAAGTCGACTAGTTCATACAACCCCATTGCTCCCCAATGTTCTGCAGCGCACGTTCTCTTTGAACTTGATATCAAATTTTCGCCACCTCTTCGTCTCCGCACGGTTAAAGTTACCCTCGCGGTCTATCACTGGCAAATCAAAAGTGAGACGATGACACAACCGCCCCCCGTACTTGCTAGTTACCACATTCCACCCGGCCACAATAAGAGACCGGCCATTATTCACCTCCGCCGACTCCGACGCCGGCCAAAATATGAGACCCGGCCGTTAGTTGAATACAGGCCTGTATTAGAGGATTTACGGTAGATAAGTTATTTTGACCAAGGTGAGTGAAGATATTACAAACCTAAAATGTCAATGAAATGTAGGCAAATTGTGGGTTTCTGTAGTTTTACAAAAGAGTCGGAGACGGGGATCACCATCTGACAGCGTGGGTCTTTAATTAATCTGTTCACAGCATACAGGACAGCCTCTTAGACCGAAAAACCCCAGACCAAGCGTGGGGTGCTCCATTTATCCCCTTCTTGCTACGTGCCCGCGCTGCGCGTTACATGCGCAACAGTGTTGACACAGCAACAGGAAACATCAGGAAGCATCTGTCCACTTCTGAAAAGCACTTATTATAAACACGTCCTCTTACTGGAGACTTTTGACTGGGACACAGGAACATTCGGGTTAAAATCAGTTTACTGTTAACTTGTCAGATAAGCATCAGACTTTACTGGAAGCACATCTCTACGTTGGCCAAAACAGGAAATTCCTTTGGATCTGATGGGAAAAAACAGCACACGACCCTCTCCCATCAGGTTTTAACCCAAAGATTCACAATTCAGCTCAATACTTTTTGCAGATAACCTCTTGACCTTTCTGGCCACTACAGTCCTCCCCTTGGTGGTTAATCAATTTCCCTCTGGGATTAATAAAGTATTTTTGAATTGAATTGAATTGAATTGAATTTAGACCACCATACACTATCATCGTAAACATCATATAGACAATAAATGCTGTTCTTAAAGTGTAGTTTAAAAATGTTCTTTCACACTTCTACCAAATGGTCTTGTGACGTATATCCTGTTCGTTTTGGGCGCAGCAATCTTTACCATCGACTCGCGTGCTGGATCCTCCTCTATTACAAAGAACAAGAGAACCTTTGGTCACAGAAGTTTGCAACCAAAATCATTTGGAAATCAATTGCCGTTTGATTGTGATAAAACCTAAATGACAGCTTGGAATTGTTCATCGTTTTCGGGAAGTTGTTCCCAGAACAAGTGCACGAGTGTAAGAGGTAAGTGTTCTGCTCTCCTGTTGACACAAAGCAGGGACCGTTGTGCACAGTTTCTGAAAGCTTGGTGTGACTGTCTAAATCAGCTCCACTCCTACTGCCTAGACCTAGTGGTAGCGTGTCCACCCTGAGACTGGGAGATCAGGGTTCGATTCCTGGTCGGGTCATACCAAAGACTTTGAAAAAATGGGACCCAATGCCTCCCTGCTTGACACTCAGCATTACGGGGTTGGATTGGGGGGTTAAACCACCAAATGGTTCCCGAGCGCGGCTGTGTCTGCAGCTCACCGCTCCCCCAGGGGATGGGTCAAATGCGGAGAACAAATTTCGCACACACACCTGTGTGTGTGTGACAACTAATGGGACTTTAACTTTAACTTGGACCTGTTTTGTTCCTGCGACTCCATCGTAGACAAACGGTAAAAATGGCACATTTTTTTTATCAGTGTTTCTACATTCCAAAGAAAGTGTCTTTCATTTGGATGTCCTGATCTTTCCGTGCCTTTTTTTAAAAGTTAGATTTAAAGAAAATGGAATTCTTAGCTAAAAACTTTAATAAACAAAGTATGTTCTCTCCTCAAACCTGCATGAATGAATTTCTCTGGCCTGTCTGCAGCAGCGAGGCAAGCTGCGAACACAACCCTGACGGTCTGCAGGAGAACTCCTGTTTTCTTGGCAAACTCGTTAGCCAAATAGTTTCACATGAACTTGAAATAAAGCAACATTAGCATTCTTTTGGAGTTGCGTTTAGGGCAACCTGATGAATATTCACTCTCCATTCAGCCGTCTCTTTTGGGTTTTGCAGCTTCTCACTGAAAACAGCTGACTTCTGCTGCAGAAACAGCCCTGAGAGAGCAGAGATGCTGAGCCAGAGCTGTTTGTAAGTGGAAAAGTAAACAGAAAGCCGGAAGAGGAGTAAGAATTATAGGTTCGCCTATACATCTTCTTTTCTTATTTCTTTGTGATCAGAAAAAACAGCTGAATGCCACTTCAGCTAATACAAAACAAACTGCTTGACTGAATATCGAGCATCATACATTTCACAAAAACTGGAAGACTTTGTTTTTTTATGTGGCGGTGCGATTGAAGCAGTGATGGATGACGATCTGATTTATCGGAGGTGAGAAGTGCAGGCAGAGGTGATATCCAACGTGATACGATCACATTTGCTGGCTTAAAGATGACACAGTGTGCTTTAGGGTGAAGCTACAAAGATGCAACAAGCTCCTGTGTGAGTCTGTCAGACTGCTGGACCCCTCTGTTTATTTGATGAAGATTTTTTTTGATGTTGTGCTGCAAGATCTGCTGTTCTGACAACAGAGAGGGCATTTTGTCGGACGTTCCTGCTGGAATCGCCTCACCGTGGCCGCATGTTTCTTTTGTCCTACACGTCCTTCTCTTAGCTCGCTCTCTGAACAAACGAACTCGCTGTAATTAGGACACGCTTCAAGCATCACCTAGAAATTGACAGTACTAATACGGTTGGAGGTGAGGTTGTGCAAAACGTTCACAAAGTAGTTACGGGGATGTCTTAGCTGTTTTTGAGAAAGATGGGGAAAAGCCATTACAGCCTAAAGTGTTTAAATTGCAGCGGCCGAATGTGACCACACGTAAAGCTGGTGGTGGAAAACGACAACAACAGGGTCGACTTCGCCTGGAGAAAAGAATAAAAATGAAGACAAACATGGCTCTGAATATAAATCTGTATCTTAAAAAGAGCTCTTCAGTTGTTGGGAAGGAGTGCCCGTGTGGGACACATCGGTTAGGGTTTTATTTTAACCTACAGGCGCTGGAAACGGCCGTGACACAACAGTTAGAGAGAGCGGGAGCAGCAGGGCCAGGGAGCAGCGGAGGACATCAGGATGTAGAAAACTGGTGATAAAGGTGCTGATGTTCCCATAACGAGCTTAGCAAACCGAGTCTCGGAAGAATTTCCTTTGAAAGTGACGGCCAGCTGTTGCGAGCCCACAGAGATGTGCACAAAAACAACACAAACAGCATTTTTAAACAGCTCTGCTTTGCGGGATGTATAGAAATTCTTTTATTTTTGTCTAAGCCAACACATCTGTGCTCTGCGGAGCCAGTTTCATGGTTGATAACTTCACAGCAGAGGCTCAACTTTTAACTGTCCTGTTACTAAAAATTGTGTCTGATCTCTGGCTTTTTTTCACACGATTACAGTTTGAATTTTGTTTTTGTGGCTCAAAAGTACACAAGGACAAACAGGTTTTTGAGTGCAATACTTCCTGCCAGGGATTCCTAATGGTAATATTAATTTTGGATTAATCCCCAGCCCACGTTTGACGTTCAGCACCAACATTCATCATCTTTGCAGAAATCTGGGTGCCCTTTATCTGTCGAGGCGGATTGTAGAGGCTCAGACTGAGGATTAAAGGATGGATTCATGCAAGCGACTGGACTTTGCCTCTGATCGCAGACCTTTTGATTAATCATAACCACAACCTTTGCAGCAGTTGCCAACGCGTAACCACACATCAACCGCATATTGACTCACCTCTGCAGACACACTTTCCCGCAACAAGACTCAAAAGCAAGCAGTTCCTGACCTCTGACCTTAGACATGAATGGTTCAAAAATCGTGGCTGAATTATTTGGGCTTAGGTCAAAACAAACTTCTAAAGGTTTAGATTTAATTTTCAGTTGTTGCAATGATCAGATCTGACGTTTGTAAGGGGAAAATCCATGTTTTGGGGCTTTTGAATGTTCAGCCTTTCTGCTTTTACCACTAAGTTTATTCAGGAGCAGAGAAAGTTGATTGGTTTCACAGAGAGCCTCATAGTTGTCTGAGTAAACCCTGGTTTATTCTCCCCTGTCAGCTCGGGTGTGGAGGCAGAAACATGTTGATGGAGACGTTTCAGATTCCTCCTTTGCCTGGGGAGCGTTGCAAAGCTTCGCTAAGTCAGCGGAGGGCGTAGCGCGCCTCTGGCCCATAATTGTGTATTTCCTATTGAGCGATTATGTTGTGTATTTGAAAGCAGCAGTGCAGCGGTGGTTTTTGGCGTCTTTGTTCAGCTTTCTTTATTCCTTGGGGCATAAATGCGTCAAATTTGGAAACTAATTAAGTTGGTCAAATAAATTGCGCTAGTAACACCTTCCAAATAAAGCACATTTCATTCATGATATAGTCAACCCAAGTCCATGACTTTAAAATACGTTTTCCTGGGTTGTGTGAATCTGCTGACTGTTAAGTGTCACCAATATTAGTTTATGTTGTCCTCGGCTTGGGGGGATGGATGCTTTCCTGAAACAAAACCAACCCAGTTTGAAGAAGGGCATCGTAAAAGCCCTCAGGGGCTCGTTTTAGGAGAAAAGAAAGCAAGAGGAGATTTTTTTAGCTGTTAACAGAATGAAGTGTTGATTTGTCTCCTGCTGTCGGTGTCATGGCTGTTGTTTGTTAGCTGTTTGCGTATACTATAACTAGTATTCTGTTGTCTAGTTGACTTAGCAATAAATAAATGAAATCACTCTCCCTGTTAATTACTCTGTTAGTTACAGAGTAATGCATTACTTCCAAACATTGATTTAGTGCAAGGCTACTCCATAAAAAATGGTACATGCATTAATTATTTTTTTATCTTTGTGTTTTGTGAAAAGTCATTTTTAGCACCCTCTGCTGTCTCTATGGAGAATAGCACACTTACAAATTACCTCTGCAACGTCACCCCCAGTCTGTGGTTGTGTTTGAGTAATGTGGATTGATGTATGTATGTGTGTGTGTGTGTGTGTGTGTGTGTGTTTGTGTGTGTGTTTGGGGGTGGGGGTGGGGGGGGGGGTAAAAGAGGGTATTCGCCCAGGACATCAAATAAGCTAGGACCACCCCTGCCCAAGGCGTTCCCAGACCAAACTAGAAACATAGTCCCTCTAGTGTCTCCTGCTTTTGGGTCTCCTCCCGGTTGGACGTGCCCGAAAAACCTCACAAAGGAGGCATCCTGACCAGATGCCCATGCCACCTCAGCTGGCTCTATTCGCTGTGGAGGAGCAGCAGGTCTACTCCGAGCCCCTCCCAGATGACCAAGCTTCTCACCCTATCTCTAAGGGAGAGCCCAGCCACTCTGTGGAGAAAACTCATTTCGACCGCTTGCATCCGCAATCTCGTTTTTTCAGTCACTACCCAAAGCTCATGACCATAGGTGAGGGTAGGAACATAGATCGACCGGTAAATCGAGAACTTCACCTTCCAGCTCAGCTCTCTCTCCACCACGACAGGTCGGTACAATGCATGCATCACTGCAGATGCAGCACCAATCTGCCTGATCTCCTGCTCCATCTTTCCCTCACTCGTGAACAAGACCTTGAGATACCACTTGGGGCAGGACCTCGTCTAACAGTTCATTCATTCATCTTGTAAATAGTCATATTACCCCCTACTGGCTCAAGAAAATGATTTAAAAATGTGACCAAGTTACCTGGTGCCCCTGTGAGTCTGTGAGTAGAAGTCATGGCTTCCCATTGGTCCAGTCGGCTGAGCGGGTTGTTGGATATCTACTGTTGAGAGCTGCATAAATTAAGTCAGACGAGTTTGTTTCTTTGTGACTCACTCCCTTTGTTTGCACTGCTTTCTGTTCACTTCTCCACAAACATAAAATCACAAGTTTCGGTGACTAAACTGCATGTTTAATGTGAACGTGGGCCTACAGCCACCAAGGCTAATTGGAATCCAAATATAGAATAATAAACTGGCGCTTTGCCAACACCACTGGTCGTCATGGTTATACCTCCTCAGGGACAGATCCTAATGCTAAAACGAGTCCGACTCGTGGCGGCGAAGCGTCTTCTTCTTTTTCCTCTTTTTTTTTTTTTGTTTTGCCTCCTTGATGTGTGTAAGTTTGAGAGTGTGCTCGTGGCCTGTCAGTGCGACGCATCAGCAGCCGTAACAGGCGGTCCCTGTGGAGGGCAGACTGACAGGTAGGTAATGATCAAAGAGGCCGTTTCCTGTGTTTCATGTTGGGCTCAGAGAGAGACGCGTCTGTACTGCCGGTTCCAGCGCTTCTAATGGGCTCAGGTTGTAGGAAGCTTATCTCGAGTCTCGCGTGCACGTATGAACTCTCGATTTTCAGACTCCTCACATTAACACATTTCTCACATGTAGCATCACCTCAACCCCCAATGAATCCCGGCCATCTCAAAGTGCCATCTGAACTATATTGCACGCCTATGGAATATTTACCTGAAGGGGAGGGAAACACAAGCCAAGCCACCCAGGTCCGTCTCCCAATTCCACCCCCTCCCCATCGCTCCCAGAGTAAGCAGCACTATCTCTCAGACTCAGGTGTCAGGCCACTCACAGATATCTTACCCTCAATCTTGTGTCCAAGTTGCCAGTGGCTGTGTGGACAGGTTTACTCTCTGCTCTGTTCAGCCTGCCAGTTTCTGTTTAACCAGTCGAAGCGATTCAGATTGTATTTGAAGGAGGCAAAATCTCATCTCAGCCTGGATGTTTTTGGGACGTGAAGTGCGTCCTTGAAGACGGGCGTTGAAGGGAGGAAAAATATCAGCGTTGCTTTATCTGGGAGATTAAAACTGCAGGGTCACAGTAATCTGTTTTAATGAAACTGCTGAGTAATCTGAGAATCTGGAACCGTGCACGTGGGCATTTTCAGCCGACTGAAATTCTACATGATTTTTTTTTGTTGCTGATTGGCAGACTAGAGGGTTGTGTGATTGCTATGAGAGCTAAATTAACCAGCAATTAACCAATGTTAAGGTAATTGCATATCCAATCAAATAAAACTCAGAGCAGGCACTGTAGGCATGAAGAGCTGATTTAATCATCTATAAGAACCACTCCTGGATGAACTCACAGGTTTGACCTCCTGCAGCTCTTTATTTAGCCTTTTATGCTGTTTTTATTTGTGTTTGCAGCACTCAAAGCTTTGTACCAGCAGCCTTGGTGGCGATGCCAGAACTCACTGATGCAGGCATAGTTTAAAACATTTGAACATCTGGCGACCTCCTCAGCCTTTTCTTACACCTTGTTGTACAAACGCAGCACTTTTTTAGTTATATGTGATGGAAGGAAACTGCAGCTGCACATTGGTGCAGTGGTTAGAGCTGTTGCCTTGCAGCAAGGAGGTCCTGGGTTCGCTTCCCGGCCTGGGATCTTTCTGCATGGAGTTTGCATGTTCTCCCTGTGCATGCCTGGGTTCTCTCCGGGTGCTCCGGCTTCCTCCCACAGTCCAAAAACATGACTGTTAGGTTGATTGGTCTGTCTAAACTGTCCTTAGGTGTGTATGGGTGTGTGTGTGTTTGTCCTGTGTGTCTCTGTGTTGCCCTGCAATGGACTGGCTCTCTGTCCAGGGTGTACCCCGCCTGATTACCCATTGACTGCTGGAGATGGGCACCAGACCGACCCCCCCCCCCCACACACACACACACACACACACCCCTGCGTGGACAAAGTGGGTCCAGACAATGGATGGATGGAAGGAAACTGCAGCTGCAGCTGCTCTGTAGCCAGAATAGTCTTCAGTGTTGAGGTTAAACGTAGGTCACACTGGTGCTGAATCATACTTGTCTTGATTATGATTGAACAATAACTAGTAAATACATGTTTTTACCCTGCAAATAAACAACCTCACCATGTAAGATAAAGGTTGTGGACTCATATATGTTGCATGAAAACACAGAATTTCACCTCGACAGTCACAGGCTATGACAAGGTTCAACATTCTAAGCTCAAAGTGTCACACTCTAATCAGCTAATAAACCAAAACACCCGCGAAGGGTTCCCGAGCCTTTAGATGGTCTCGCAATCTAAGACAAATTACTGAAATAAATTGAATACCATACTATCATTTTTAGAGTTCCACCTGCAGATTCATGTGCACATCATGGCCCAAAAAAAAAAAGAGCAGTGCTTGCGAGGTGGAACGTGACAGCAATTTCACTCATTTTCTGGTAATTATAGCAACTTCAGGATTGTTTTGAGACAAAAGTGGCCGTGGCGCAGCGCCATGCCCGAGCCTATGTAGGGGAAACACTAGACTCTTTGTGATATAGCAGTATATATTTAAACTGAATTGAATGTTCGCATTCGTTGTTCAATTTTGTTAACAACCATTTTTCTATGTTTTATATGTGGTTGGAATCACTGAAAGATCATTATATTTAGCAAAATGAGATAAACAGCCATACAAATGTAGACAAGGGTGATAAAAATTGAGAGGAAAGAAAAATCACTCACATTCATGCACAGTGCAAGAATACTGTGGGTGAAACACTAATGAAGGAATGCAAATGAGACACACATCATAGACTTTTATCTCCTTTAACATCAGGATGCATGTTTTCTGTCTCTGTGTTTGCAGAAACCGTTAGTTAGCTTCTAAAATGAACAGATGTTTAAACAAGTCTTGTATTTCTTCATCTAATGCATATATATATCCATATATATATGTGAAATACAAGGAAACAAAAGCAGGCAAAGGCTTTTGAAGGCAACAAAAGTTGCAGATTTTGCAGTTTTTGCTTTTAAGTTAATATTTACCCAAAGCAGCAGCAAGATATTTTGCAGTCTGCCTCTCCCGGAGACACAACAGACGGAGTGAACTCAAGGTTGACCCTTTCCTTTTACTCTCTCAAGGCCGGCAGCTGCAAAGCAACAGTCTCTGAAAGGGGCCAGAGATGCGTATGGAGCTGGCAAGCATGGGAAGCTTCACATGATTGAAAGCCATTTGTTTTGCCTGCTTAATACAACATAAACTCTCCTGCAATTCATCACCAGAGTGAGAGATTTTCACGGTGCCTCTGCAAAGCCCACTAAAAATAATTCATTTTCCGTGAGCTACGGGCTCGGCGCTAATGTTAAATATTCATGTGGGCCCGGTCTAAATGACGTGGCCATTGGCACACGGTTAGAGCACACTCTGTGGAAGGAAGGAAATGTCAAGCTGTGAATAAATGACAGTGGTGGAGCTGTATATTACCCTGCCATTGTCAATTTACTATAGTTGCCCTTTTGTCTGGCCACTTCAAACCGATCCCTTTTATAATCAATACACTCAGAGAAACATCGAGCATATTGCCACGTCGGCAAAAGGAACCACGGCTCGTTGTGTTGGCTCACCCTTTATTCACTGTTTGCGTTTGTTGCCTAATTTCGCCTCGTGAATGTTAACCGAGGATTCCGCGGCCTGCTTCGGTTGCGATGGGGCATTCAGCACTATCAAAACGACTCAGTCGACTCCCTTCCAGGTTGTCGACGCACTTCGAGCTCCTCTCGTCACGTTGATCAATATGGCTTGTGCCTGTGCAGCTGTTATGGTTTGATTCGTATCGACGTCCGCGTCAGTCGGCCGCACTCCCTCCTGAGGTGTTTTCGCTGCTGACACCGAGAAGATGTTGTCATGGTTACGCAGGAATTATCCAGAGACATCACGGGTCATCTTCTGCAACGACATCAGTAAGCACAGAGGAGGGGAAGAGCAAAAAGATATAATAGAACTGACGAGGCTGAGTGTCCATTTAGAAGGACTCAAATAGAGAGCGTAATGTCTGCCGTGCATCATTTTGACGGAATAGGAAACGCTAAATGGGCTCGTATTGACAGACGCACTCTTCCAGAATTCATTTTTATCACACACACACACGTCCACACGTGTCTTGTGCAGCACACACACTTCCTCCTGCAGTCTCTGACTAATGAGGCCTGGGGCTGGAGATGGTTCCATCAAGGAACTTCCCCCACTCTCAAACGCACCTGATTGATCGCAGTGATTTGACTGAGAAAAGGGAAATGGGAAATTGAAAAATGACGGCAGAAGATTGGAAACAACGCGCTGATTATAAACTCTGTGAGGAAACAAAAGGCCTTCCCACTCTTAGCTCTCAGGTAGCAGGTGTGTGTCTGACAGGTGCCTGATTGAGGCGCACAAAAGACATTACAACTGCAAACAAATAGATGTGTTTAGCGTCCCAGGATGCAGTTAACATTTTGAGCCGATGGAAGTGATTACGAGCGTGTGAGCGGGGGAGCCGGAGAATGGGCACAGGTGTTTGGGGGAGTTGGGCTGGAAAGAAGCCGCGTTGTTGTTGTGAAGCTAATAATCCATCTATACAATTAATGGCACGCCATTACCAAGGTCATCAGCCCTGGGGGGTGTACTTAATGTGTCTCATATTGTAATAATAGAGCCTCTCTCCTGCTGAGGACAAATACATGGGAGGTGTGCGATCACAGATTTATCATCACGAAACAAAGACATTTGCTTTACAAATCCACTAATTTACCTCAAAAACGAGTCTTTATTTTGGTCTTTACCTGCAGCCATCTGCTCGTGCTCTGACGATTCAAGATAGCGGCAGCACAAATGAGTCCTTGTGGAGAGGCTTTGTGATTTCTAGAAACAAGGGAGCGACTTGGCTGATGCTGCGGCGCTTTAATGTTCTCTGAGAGCTTCCAGACAGCGAGTGGTTGGTGCAGCAGCTGTCTCTTGACCCTGCTGGACCCACACTTGCCCAGCTGACCACCTCCTCTCCGCCGTGCAGGCTGTGGCGATGACAAGCCTGTCAGAAGCATCTCCTAATGTCCTAATTACCCCACACAAACACACACGGTGCACACATTCCTGTGAGTAAGCAGAGATGCTGGCAGACGTTTGAAAGCACACGTTCACACTCCTGAGCTTCGCTCTAGCAAGCCTCTCCAGCAAGACACGATATAGATGGAGTGTTAAGAGTTTTACCAGAATAGAAAAGATGCCTCCCTCGAGACTCTTTGGAGGCTTTGATTCGAAACACCGTGCGAGCGTTTTTGATCCCCCGGCTGAATCAGAGCATAGGCTCCTCTCCTGTGGCAACGAACAGAGGCGCTCCCTCCAAAAACTTTCTTTTTACACAACCGAGGTCAAAGTTAAGAAACAAAATATATATAAAAGGAGGATTTCTACCGCGTCTCCTGAAAGGAGGAGCATAAAAAGTTGCAGCGTCACCCAGAATAGTCGATCTGAATGGGACGGGTTGTGTCGCTTTGCCAGAGGTTAAGCTTTGCCTCGGCTTCAGGCAGGGATCTCTGCCGCTGCTGCACTTTAGTCTGTGCTCCTTCAGCCCGTCTTGTTAACATGACAGAGTGGATTATTGAGCCTGGTTGGAGGAGGAACATCAGTGTACTTCCCATCAAAAAAGCAGAGTCACTTGGTAATTTATGGACCTTTATTGTTGCAGCATTCGTCACAATCAGCGCAACTTAATTGTGTGTCACTTTAACGCTCTTCCTGCCTCGTTTAATGTTGAATCAAGACATCCTGTTTAGCAGAACCGAGTTGCTTCATCACATTACTTTGTGCTAGGTGTGTAACCGAGAATCAAACGCAGCTTTTTTTCCATCATTTCACTTGTATTTTCGCTGTTTGTTTGTAAAACAGGGAGAGCTCGGCGCCTGTCGTGTGTGGAACAGCAGTCGGGCATCTATCGCTGTAAGAAACCTGTTAAAGCTGGCTTTTCACTTGACACAACTGGAAAAGATGAATACCCGCCTTAGCTGTGGCAGAGTTGCCATTAAAGTGAATGGTTGTTGTTTTTCTTTCTCTTTTTTAACTGCAGACATTTTCACGTGTGCCGCGAATGACAGACCGAAACCAAATACATTTGCACATCTTTTGTTACGTTCAAAAACCTCTTCTGAAAGCTGACCTATGTTAGCTCTAGCCTTTAATTCAAAACATCCTCTTGCATCTTTTTGTAGCTACAGATGCTTGTGGCATTTCTTTAAAGAGGAAATTCAATATTTGTAATCCGCCAGCATGTTTGAAGGATTTTACCTTAATCTCGCATTGTCGAGTCTCTCCTCAGGTGCATGTGTCACCTGCTTGTTTCCTTTTTTTTTTTTTTTGTATGCTCGTTCAAGCCAGAGATTGGGCTGGAACAAAGAATACCACATTAACGGGGAGTAATTATCCACCTCTGTGGGGACATTTGCGAAATCTCCTTTTTGTTACAGTTTATCGAGCAGAAACATGCTTTGCATTTCCTGTAAGCCTACCTGATTATTATGTCTCAGTCGACTCTGGGGAGAATTAATCTGAATATTCCCATTTGTGTTCACAGTTTAATGTTTTCTGATTTCTTATTGGCTGGTTGGACTCATTAGGATCCATCTGGGTCATGGTTACAAGAATTAGTTTTTATTTCAACTCTAACCCTAACCTCAGTACATTCAGCTGAGTAGCTTTTCATTGTTGGAAGAAGTATTGTCATCTTTTTATAACAAATGCTTGAAATTTTATTGTAAAACCTGTAATGTTTTATTAGTAAGACAAAGTCATGCACAAATACCTTTTTATTAGCATGCATGATTATAGAAAGGCTGGGTAATAAGTTGTTGAACAGTGAAGCAGACCTGAGGGGTTTATGAGGGGTTCTGTTAAAGAGGAGTTTTACTCTCTACTGTCGCTACATGCTTGCTTAGCAGGAGGATTGCTGAAAAGTCTTTAACACAAGTCAGTAACTCAATTCAATCAGCTGCATAGGAAACTTTTAAAGGTGTGGAACCCTGCAAAACCATTTTTAATCGTTATTTCTGATCATAATCAGTCACTGAGTTTTTCATGCAGGCTGAACATAAAAATAGTCTCCTACACATATCTCCTGCATTAGCTTCTGATAGAAAATAGACGGTGAAACTCTAGGATTAGAAAATCTGTATAGATCTACGTCACACTGTAACTTAACATTCATGGACTCACCCATCTTGACTTAAGACAGAAGAGGCTGTTGGTTTAGCATCCAGGAAACAACCAAGAATGTCTTGGCTAGTACAAGCCGTTAGCATTAGCAACTCCACCAAACAGCAGAACTCCTCCAGGCTTGTGTTATTTGTGGAGATAAATGATCAGTGTTGTAAAGTAAATTGAGTCAGTGGTAGAGTCACATTGCCGTCATCCATTTCAAGGCGAGATGTATAAATACCAGGAAATAAGACTCCAAATCCTGCCATGTTCAGCTCTCCTCTGATGTGGCATTCTGCTAGTTACTGAAACAGGTGCATCTGAGCTTTATTTATTTCCCTGAAGTATGACTTGCAAGGCATTATTCCTACTAGAGACCACAGCGACTGTATTGATTAAACAAGTGCCTCACACCTTTGACTAATTGGCATAATGAACTGAACTCTGGTAAGTAGGTTCAATTGGAATGTGGCTCTTCTTCCGGCACTCGCAGAGTACAGACTCTTCTGCTTTTGCTCCCTTATCTTTTTTCCCCAAGGCTCTTTGTCCTGTCTGCCCACAGAGCACTTCTCTGCATTTCTGCTGAAAAACCCAATTTTTTTAGAATGGATTTAATTAATTGGTCATTCAACGCGATTGACAAGATTTTTTCTATGATGAGAACAAAGGAGGGGGCTCCCACTTGCCCGCAAGGGACACACACAGCGGGATATATGCTCGATTCCTGGAGGGAGTGGAAGATCGTATGCCTCTCTCAGTTGTCCATTGAGGATGTCGAAGATGTGTGGATATTTGGCCTGATTATCACTGGATTTCTTCTGATTGGAGTGGGAGGATATCTGGTTTTCTGGAAATTTGGGAAGACTGGAGCGATTGGAGGGCGACCCGCACCCACGGAAAGCACCGTCCGTGTGGAGACCTCACAGACTGGGACGTTACTCGAGGTGAATCGTAAGCTGGACAATGTTCTAGCTGCGATACCGGTATTAGTGCGCAAAATGGATGTCATCTCGGAGAGGGTCACTGGATGGTGTGGAGATGTTTAAAACCTGAATTGGCTTCACTGGAGGACTTGAATGATCAGTTACAGACTTCAAGGCAGAGAGGAAAATTATCTCTGCCTGACCCAAACAAAGTCTTGTTATCCGAATCTGACGCCATGGCAGCCTTGTGAATGCCAACAACAAACCCCCACGAAGGAATGCAGACAGATGCTGTGAAAACCCGACCTACCCCCCCCCCCCCCCCCCCCCCCCCGCGCCTTCGGATTGGTGGACCTCAGCCTGGCGAGGTCATCAACCTGCAGGTGTCAATGTGCACTGCGCTCCTCCCAAGATCCCCCTCCCACCTGTGGCTACAGTGGCTGAGCGCCACAGGGCTGCTCTCGCTGGGGAAACAGGATTCCCCCCCCCCCCCCCCCCCGCACCTTCCTCTCGGTGTCTCATGTTGTGAATTGTTGATGTTCGTGCTTATATGTTTGAGGCTTTTTTTTTTTTGTGCATAGTAAAGCTACGCCCTGCCGGGAGTAACTCTGGTATGCCTTTTTTCCCTCCCCCAATTTATCCTCATGTGATCCCCTTTTCATCTAATTAACGGTAGCGCGACTCTTGTTGCGAATGACCACAGTACCAATTCTTCTGTACTGAAACAATTGCCCCTCGGGGATGATTAAAGTTTTTTTGAATTTGAATTTGAATTTAATTTGAATTTACTTTCTGAAGTACCCAGAACATGATCTTTGACCTATATTTGTATAGTGAACCTGTGGATGGCTTATTACCTTCTTCTTCAAGGTATTCTCTAAGGAATGCTTCAGGAATATGGTATACAAGGGGTACAAGTCAAGCTGGTGCAGGGTGGACTCCACCAGGTCTGACTCTTGTCTCTGACCTTATTGCTGGGGTTCATGGAACAGGATCTCAAGGTGTATTCATGGAGAGAAAGGTGTCTGGTTTAGGAACTCCATGTTCTCAGCTCTATTGTTTGCAGATGATGTGGTTCAATCAGCTTCCTTTGGTGCTTCAGCTAAAGTTGGGCGTATATTGTCTGACTTTTTACTCATAGCATTCGGCTCCATCTCTAACTGTACGACTTCCTTGCAAAGGTCACAAGACATGTTCTCACACTGTATGACCCAATGTTCAGATGTGACCTGACTGCTAACACTGTGTGTGTGGCAGTAAAATGTTGAGTTAAAAATATGCTGAAACAGTAGTAGCAAAGCAAGTCGAACTTTTCAGTCCGAAAACCCGGAGACTGTTGTGTAGTTATTGATGTCCCCCCCCCCCCCAAGTACAAACTTTGGTATTGATGTTTGTGGTTCTTCGTGCTTGCCGTAGAAGGACATGCAGAGGTTACAGGAAAACAAAAGGGAGTAAAAAATTCTTAGGGCATTTCTGGTACTTTTGGGACGGAGCGCTGCTTCAGCAACTCTAATTTCCCTCTGGGATTAATAAAGTATCTTTGAATTGAATTGAATTGAATTGAACTGAATACCCCCAGAAGGGACAAGCAAAATTTTAAACATGTTTGATATTTGTTCAACCGCACGATTGCTGATCAGGGGCTGGTCGTGAGGTGTGAATTGCTTCTTGCAACCCGCTGTATACCACACGACGCAAAACTTACCCCGACCTCAAAGATTCTTTCACAAGAGGAAAATTGGTACGAAACGGTACAAAAAGTGTACACTGTACATCCGGCTTAAGCCTTTGTCTCAAGTGGACGAAATCAAAAGTCGTGGTAATGATGTAGTATTAGAGTGAGACATTGTAGCTTCATCTACAGGTTGGACGGTGTTGTTCTGGACTGTAACGATAAATGGTCCGTCTACATGAAGTAGTAAAGTATCACCTATTGCCATAATATGAATATAATTCTACAAGAGAGCAGCCGAAATTACCTTCCTCTGTAGGTTGACTGGGCTCAACCTTAGAGATGAGGTGATGAGAGTATTAATCTGGAAGACCTCAAAAAGATCCATTGGTTCTCATCAATAATGAGTCTGCGTAGGTGGTTCAGACACCTGATTTAGATGGCTCTGGTCATTTTCCTGGCATCTTTCACTGGGAGCAGAACCTGGGGCAGACCCAGAAGTTGCTGAAGAAATTGTCTATCCTGGCCTTGGGATCCCTGAGCAGGAGCTGGAGAGGGGGAACTCTGGGGTTCCCTTGAGGACCTGTTACCTCTGCAATAATACCTTGAAAAGGTGAAGAAAAAGGATGGATGTTAAAGATAGACAGTAAATATAAAGATTTTAGATTATTTTCAGATACCTTTGAAATTTTGAAAAGCAGATGTAGTTTCGGTTGCAATGAGTTTGGTCACAAGATAAAAACTTTGAAGTACAAGCTGAAATGGAAGCGATTTCTACTGCAGACCCGAAAGAGAACCGTTTCATATGAATTTGAATATGATTACCTCTGACAACAAAGTGTGAGTAGCACAAGATCTTAGGACACATTTCTTTTCCGTTTTCCGGGCAAAGCTGATACTCTTTGATTTGTTTCTTTTGTGAAACCGCTCTGACCTCAAAAGTTGCTTGTGTTTATTGGGTCCACGCTGCAGGAGCTCACATCACCATCCGATTGAAGGAAAAAAAAGTTTAAAGCCCACCTCTGAACCCCTCTAATTAAATGAAAACACAGTAGGATGCCCACAGTAAGACTACATTTCTCCAAACACATACATAAACATGGTTTTGAAAGTAACCAGTGTGGGCGTCTCTATGGGGATCAACACAGAGCTCCAGCATCCCGTTCTGTTGTGTCCTCTTACGCAGTGCAATCACACGCCAGGCTGACATGCAACACGCTGCAGATCATGAGCATAAATAAGCTAGGGAATGCTTTACCTGAAAGAGGGAGAGTTAATTCAAAGGCATCACTCTAGTACTAAGAAGAAATGTTGCCTCATTAGTGTTACCCCACTGCTTTTACTCAGCAGTAGCGATGAAGAGAGTGAAGCTGCACTAACTGCACAGACATCTTGTCTCCGGAGATCTTAGCCTGCCTCGGTGACTGAGAAAACCTGCACATTGTTATGTACTCATTTGTGTGGCAATGGGTTGAGCAGAGATCCCAGAATGCCAAGAATCCGGCCTTTCGAATGCTCACAACGAGCCAGTTTCCAGCAGGTAATGTGACACAACCGTTGGTGGAGAGCGGCTCCATTTCCCTCATTGTGCAGAGGATGATAAGCAGGAGGCTGATATCTGGATGAGAAGGAGAAGAGGTGAGGAGACAAGGACAGACATCATTTGGAGGACGGGTTGGCATGCCTGCCTTCATTCCATGTGATTGACAGATTGGTGCAATGGGTGCAATCGCTCGAATGCCATCACGCTCGTTTCCCTAGAAATCTGTCTGTCAGTACTGTCTAAGCAGAGCGACAGCCATGACATCTAATCACAGGCGAGCTGGCACCTCATAACTTCTACCTAATGTGCTGCAGGTACAGAGGAGGGAAGGGGGGCATGGCCCGACACCGCCACCGCCACGCTATTTATAGCCCCTTCAGAGGCCACCAGCAGGAAGTGGATCATACTGAGGGGTTAGGGATGGTGTCACCACTCTCTTCCTCGTGTCCCCGTGTTTAGATATAGGTCTCTGTTGACAAGATTAAAACAATGAGGTGTCCTGGTGCCTGGGTGATACATTTTTCTGGGTTATCCTTCTGACAGCGTAACATAAAACGAGGGCAGATAGACTGCACATACAAGATGATAGTAAGTCATTTACATAATGTTGCTACAACATTATAATTATCTGGCAATTAAAGCAGCTCAAAAACCTCATTATGGGCTGTCCTGACGGCTGGATGGACTGGAGCACTCATCGAAGCCCAAGTCGGACCATCAGCTTTCTCCAAAAGCCGTATAGTGTTGGATTATTATATAATAAACACACGTTTTTGACACACTTTGGGTGAGAGAAGAAAGGGGAAAGCTTCATACGCTGAGGCACCGCAGCAGACTCCCGGACCATGTTCAGATTTATTTTCCCGTTGTGTGAGATTTTTCACTTACAGTCCGGAGGGAATTGTCGACATGCTGAAAATCCACAAAGGAGCCTAACAAGGACATGTGTCATACCTTACACTCTTATTACACTGGCAGTGACAAGTGAGACAAGCAGTCGCTTCAACATACTGTGTGTGCCTTACACCGAGGTGCTCGTTGCTCACAGTTTAAGTAAAGAAGCCCCAACATCAGTGTGAAATGTCAATATCATAAAATACGGTGTGTGTGTGTGTGTGAAACTTAAAAAATGTAGATGAGCAGCAGAAGGCAGGAGGAAAGGAGGGATACATGTGTGCGGGTGGCTCGGAGGACTGTTCTTTATGAATGGCAGACAATGAGTGATGGAGGCTCTCCGGAGGATACAGAGCCCTGAGCAATGCTGCAGGGACCTGGGAACACGCCAGTCTTTCATGCCCCGCGAGATGCCAGTTTGGGTGGGCACCGTTCCGGACGGGTGCTCTCTCCTCTCCAGGATACACCGACGGTCCCGGGGGAGAGTCTCCAGCCTGTGGCTACTCCACAGTGGTGATTGCTGGAATCTCAATCAGGACCATGAGGAAGGGGTGGAGAAATCAAAGACCTCATATTCCTTCCATTCCTTCATTTTGAGGCAATTTTCTTTAGAAAAGAGCCTCATGATGGTAAAATCACAGCGGCAGAGGCTTAGTATGACAGCTTTTGTGTACTTAATTGGTGGGAAATTTCACAAATTTAATATGGGGCTGGAATTTGATGGTTTTCAGCGTGCCTTTTTGGTGAATGTGAAGAAGTGTATTGTTACCAATGTAATATGGCTCTAAGCGTGTTTCCTGTCTGCTTACACTCTTTTTTCTCTCTCTCTCTCTCTTCTGCTCTCATCCTCGCTGCAACAGGAGCTGCTGAAATCGTGACAGGTACTGCCTGCTGTTCGTTTGGAAGCGCCTGCTTCTTTGCATCTGTGTCTAGTGATTGCCTGTCTGCCTGAGTCTGTTTGTCTCTTCACATTAACGTGGCACAAGTCGCGTTAGAATCCCATGAGCTCCAAACGCTCATCTCCTATTTTCATTTGGTGTCATAATCAACATTTCACAACTTGTAAAGGCAGATCTCTAATCCACTAGGAGTCCTTTTAATTGGTCCTCGATTGTGTTTCTGCTTCAAAAACAGATGGTTTGCTAATCTCATTCAAGTTTTAGACTTTCTTACCAAACAGTATAGGAACAAAAGTGTAATTATAGGATTAAACCATGTGTTTGTTGGAATTCTCAGCCACTGAGCTAAACCAGTATGCTCTCCCATGCCCTCGTCAGATTTAATTAATTAATTATTATTTTTTTCTTTTCTGCATTAAAAAGGAGCAATCATGACACAAACGTTAGTATGTCCCCATTTTATGGAAGCTGATCTTAGATGCCTCTATCTTTCTGAGTGTAAGTAATGCTAATGGTCTCTTTAGTTTTAAATTAGATTCAGAGACATTTAGTCTTCCAAAGCTCCTGCTTCATTCTTTATTCAAAATAAGATAACATTTCCCATAACTTCTCAGCTGTTCGTCAGTCTAAAAGTTTTACTTTTGTTATGCTAAAGGGCCGTCTCCCATTTAAAACTTGCCTGTGTGTAAAAATAAAAAATTATTAACATCTTTTTGTGGAATACATTATTTATGCTATTTATTGATCAATTCAAGTTTATTTATACAGCGCAAAACCACGACAAGAGTCGTCTCAAGACTTCACATAGTAAACATTCCAACTCAGGTCGGTTCATTAAGCCAATCAGAAAAAAGTATCCTATGTAAGGAACCCAGCAGGTTGCATCAAGTCACTGACTGGTGTCTGCGTCTACAGCAATCCTCATACTAAGCAAGCATGTAGTGACAGTGGAGAGGAAAACTCCCTTTTAACAGGAAGAAACCTCCAGAGGATCCTGGCTCAGTATAAGCAGCCATCCACCACGACTCACTGGGGATCGAGAAGGCAGAGTACACACACACACACACACACACACACACACACACACACACACACACACACACACACACACACACACACACACACACACTAAACAGGTAAACTAGTAGTAGCACATTCAATGTAAAAGAGAGTAAAATGTCATTATCAGGAGAGGGAGAATGTGGTTAGCAACAGTGTTCAAGCCGCTGGCCCCCACCATGAGGCCACCACAGCTCAGCAGAACATCATTGTAGCTTCTTCTGGGGAGAAAAACAGACGTTTTGGTGTTGGGATTCCTGCTGAAGTGTTGGAGGCAGGGCAAGGGAGAGCCCTGAGACTTGGAGCTCCTTCCATCTCCTGCGCATCTTTGGGGGGCAGATCTGTGGCTCCTCACACTCTCTATTGGACGCTCCTATAGAGAAACCTTACATATATAAGCGTGGGTACACACACAGGTGCTCACGTGGTGCTCTCATAAGTATGGACTTGGGCACATTCAACACATGTCGGCTGTGGTTGGCACTAAATGCGCTGTGATTTATTATCGCAATTGTTCAGTAAAACAATGTTTATTTTATATGTCCTCATTAGGTTGACGCAGTGATAGCTTGCTCCTGTTGTATTGCTGTGTGCCCCTTTTCTTTCTCCTTCTACAGGTCTAGAAGCAGACTCTTGTTCATCATTGATTGTTTGTTTTGTGCGTTAATTCTGTGTGTTTTGCCCAACTTCTTGGTTCTTTTTATTAACACAGAAAAGAGTTGTGTTTTTCTTTTTTGCTAAAGTTTTCACCACTACTGCGATCTTCTTCAGAGCTAGCTGCTGTTGATGCTGCCAACAGCAGCTAGCTCTGAAGAAGACCTTTTTCTGTAATTTACAACTATGGTGATAAAACATTTGTAAAGATGTTCAGGTGAGAAATGCAAGCCTCAGGTGAAGATTCTTGTTTTTGTTCCAGTCGTTTTTCACTGCAGAGAAAATTTCTACTTTTCAAGTTTTGCCAAATAAACTAAAATATCTCAAAAACTTTATCTCAGGTCTGTCGTATTTTGACATCTTGAGAGCAAGAAGTAGGGAAGATTTTGATGTTTTTTTATGTGTATGGTATGTAGTCATCAGAAGACTGAAAAGCAATACTCATATTTTCTGATATTAAAGGGGCATTATGGAAGTTTTACAGCCAAAACATGTATAGAAATAATAAATTTCTTCTTCATACATTCTCCTGCAATGCCCTGGTCCTGTAGAATGAGCCCTGGCATTTTTACTGTGATTGCCTGTTTTTCTGTAAAATCACAGAAAAACAGAGCTGCTTGGGTCGAGCAGGCTGCTTCATGCGCGTTCACGCTCAGCCATAGACCGTAGCATTTGCTATCCGTAGCTTCAGCAGCAGAGAGAGAGGCATTGCCACGTTGTTGCTGTTCCTAACGCCTAGTGACAAAGCTAGCTACATTTCTGAGGACCCTTAGCTACTTTCTGTAGAACTTTCTTCTAGATATTCCTTGCAAATTAGCAACAAAATAGCCATTTTCACTCCGTTTCAGCTGTCATCAAGGATATAAAAGTCACAGATACAATGGTCGCCACTGGCACTTTAGCTCACCTAGTAAGATGTCGGACTCCCGTGCAGAAGACCTGGGTTCGATAACATAGTTTATTCAGAGTTTCTTTTATATTAATGGTATATTTTTTTACAGTAAGATGCCCAAATTTTTATTTGAGACTCGCCGAACGGCATTGAACTCTCGGATACAAAAGATGTGGGTTCATCTTTCATTTTGGAACAATTTTTCAAGGAAGGGAAGCTCTGTGAAGCTGACAGACTGACCCATCATAAACCTTTGTCGGCTGTGCTGAAGAGAAAGTTACAGAACCAAATTATTTAATTAATTAGCTGTGCATTCTCCTGTACGCTGTCCTCCGGGCCACACACACACACACACACACACACACACACACACACACACACACACGGGACTGTCTCAGCTGTTATTTTCGTTAAGGAGTGTGCACGTACAGCATGCGCGCCTCGTGCACGAGCCTCCTATTGAAGCTGCCGTTACGCTTTTGGCCTGAGGGGGCAATCGCGAGCATAAAAATTCTAAACTCCGTAAAGTCCCTTTAAATTACGGTGTTGTAACTCCTATACAGACTTTTGATTATACTGATGGGTGTGTTGTTGGGATTTTAGAAATATAATTTTTATTCCATTAATGGTAGACCAGTAATATTGAGCATCCCTAGAGTTCCATGTAAATACAAAAGGAATGGAACATTTTATTATGATTCCCAATAAATCGAGTAACAAATAGCGTTGGAGGAAACCCTTCATTAATTCACTGCAGCTAAAAACTGTCTGATTGATTCATAGGATGTTGGACCTTCCTCCTAAGATGTTTTACACTTTTCCCTGTTCAGTTGCACAAATTGGGACTATGGGAGGACAGTGGTCTGGTTTGAGACATTTTAAACTTCTTTGTTGTGACTTGAGTCCTTGAAGCAGTCAGAACTTGTGATCACCCCCTGGAGATCTCAGGAGTTTTTTTTTTTTGTTCTAGTTTCTAATTAATTTAATAGCAAAAATTTACCAATCAGGGCAGAAGTAGATCAGGGACTCTTTTGTACTCTAAAGTATTTCTTCTTTAATTGTCAAAAGAGTATAATAGCCTAAAGGAGAATTCAAGTCGTGTCCTTGCCTTTAGCACCAATAAATAACTCCTAGTGGATCCAACAGCCGTAGCCTCAAGTCCGGAGTATGACACAAATATAAACTGTCAGAGGTTTTGCTGTCTTCCCAAAACCCTTATAAAGCTGCCGTAGAAGATTTACAGAACACTCAACTCTCCCTTTGGGCGTCTTCCCGAGACGCTTCTGCTGATACCGGATACCCACATTTCAAGAGGAAACGAGATAGTGCTAAACACTAGTTGCTGTTTTCTAGATCCAAACCCCTTTTGTTGTCCGTGACTTCTAATGATGTTTTTTGGGACTCTGGTAGTTTGTCCTAAAGGTGAGTGGTAGCATTCAGCTGCTTCTTCTCTGATAATATTGAGCCATGAACCTCTCACACCAGTGGTGCTCTGTTGCTAAATACGTGAGTACGTAATGAGTGGAGAACACAGGGAAGTGATGCGGTTTGGCCATTCCAACAACCAAATGGTTCAATAGGTTTCGGTCTGAAACTTTATTGGCAGAGATTTTTAGACAAATGCGAGACAACCACCTCATTTTTTAATCTCCATAACATATTTATAGCTATACAATGTTAGAATGTTGTTAAGAGCAGTGGTTCCCAACCCTTTTCCATAAGGACCCCCTCGACTGTGTCGAAAACAAGCCAGGACCCCTCCAACTTTATTGCCTACCCACAAAGACATACGGTGTTGTAACTCCTATACAGACTTTTGATTATACTGATGGGTGTGTTGATGGGATTTTAGAAATGTAATTTTTACAAATATAATCTTTATAACCTGACAACCTCAGCACAGACAATGTTGTGAGAAGCCCCATTCAATCTTGTGACCCCAGGTTGGGAACCACTGGTTAAGAATCACGAAAAATAATGTTCATTTATTTTATTTGTGTCAGTCTCCCAACTTCAGGCCACGGTTGTACTCTGCTTCATAAACTCCACACAAACTGAGATTTTGTGTAAGGAAACAATGCTAACCACCTCATTGGGCAGCCCTAGGTGAGATTAGTCAAACTTCACGTTGTTTACATCATAAAATATAACCCATCTGGTCATACTTGAACTGTCACCAACTGAGTTTATTTCGTCCAGAAAAGTCTGATGCCATAAATAAAAATATTACCAAGCTTTGCTTCTCTGCTGTGAGAAACATTGGTCCAGAAATTATACATCATGGAAGATAGCTGTAAACAAGTGTTGCTGATGAGATTTAAATCTGAGCTCTATATTGTGGATAAGTATTTCCGGACTATTCCTAACATACAGCTCAATAGGATACTTGGACCAAATACCTCCTTGGGTAATGGCTCGTTTCACTCTTCCTCTGATTTTGAGCTTCAGAGGGACACAAACCCTCTAATTTTTCCTTTCAACATGCTCCTTAGCTACTCTCAAACTCACTCGGACTATTTTTAAAGATAAACACCAGTTGGAAATATTTTAACCATTTTCTACACTTGAACTGATTTCATCATTAAACATGGCAGAATGCTAAACTTGGATATGTTTTCATGTAGAAAATAACTTTGAGTGTTTTTGTGCTGCTACACAAAGGTTCCATCATATTTTTGAACTGCATTTTTAATACACCAATTCCAGTCCTATAATGAGGCACTTTTAAAATTACTGGTAAAAAGATGGCAGTCAAATACGATATGATGATAAATTCATTCACATCAGAAACAAATGTAATGTTTCAGTCCATAAATACAGTGATCCCTCGTTTATCGCGGTAGATGCGTTCCAGACCTGGCCGCAATAGGTGAAAATCCGCGAAGCAGGGACACCATATTTACAGTACAGTACTGTAATGTAAGTTGCAGTGGGCCGCACGGGCCGAATATCTTGCCCTCCAGACAGAACCTGAAAGCACCACCAGTAGGCAACGACTTATAAAACGATACACTTTATTACATGATCAACAATAAGACACAATAATAAAACACTATGGCCCAAGCCCGCTCTCATAAAACCAGCTTTCCAGGATGAGCCACACAAGCAGCGGTACTTAGCTGTCTCAGATGCGGTGACCCCCCTCCCCGGGGTCTGAGCTTCCAACGCCGTCCAGCGCCCCGGTGTGCAGCTTGCGAGGACGGCGGTACGTCCACAACATGAGTCCAACTGCCTGAGTCCATAGCGGCAGATATCGGCGTGGTCTCGGCATCCACTATGCCCAGCCCTCGCTGCCTAAAGAAGGCAACCAGCCTTCCCTCCTAACACTGGAATGCTGCATGCCTGTTTAAATGTCTTCGTCGCCGGCAGCCCTAACCGACTGCGAACGACCCCACCCCCCAAAGTCCGATGCCACAATGACAGGTCGACCACTCGCACATCTCATTAGACCTGCCACCCTTTTATCCTCCCTGGCCTCATTATCCATAACGAGGACCAGCTGGTGTCCAATCACCACACCCTCAGAGCCCGGCAGCTTCCGTCTTCTGTCCATCGCAGCACTATATTGAATCATCATATGATCACATTCTCTTTTTGTGAGTAAAACTCAAGAAAAAATTTTTTTTACTTGTTTTTTTTATAGTTTTATTACAAAAAGTGCATTTTATGATGAAATTGACGAAAAAAACAGCAATTTCTTAATATTTCGCGTAGAAAAATACCGCGAATCGGTGAAAAATACCGCAAATCTGCGAATTTCCCTTGAATAAGGCTCCAAAGAAAAAATCCGCAAAGTCGTGAATCTGCGATAAACGAACCGCGAAGTAGCGAGGGATCACTGTATCCATATTTTTTCATTTTTTGTTATGTTGCAACATTATTATTTAAAGGGACACCGAGCATCAGAGATAGTTACATTTTAGTTAAAATAGGGGCTATCTGATATTTTTGAAAGCTTCTCAAACAAAGGGTCTGGGAGAAATGACACAGTGCTAATTATACCCTTCTTACTTGTGAACATCCTTAAAACAGCATTTCATCATGAGGATCAGGCTTTAATGACTAAGAAGGGTAATGAGAGAAAAGACAGGATCCGAGAGGAAGAGGAGGAAACTTTTATTGTTAACGACGGTCTGGTTGTTGGTTGAAAGAACTGCTGCAGCAGACAGCCGTGACACACGGGAGGGAAGCGGGGGGGCTGTCGGTCCTGCGTTTTGCTGCCCCTTTCATGTCGTTTGAAGTGAAAACAAGAGAGAAAAGTTCAAAGAAGGCACCAACTTGGTTCAAAAGGTAACAGTCTCTGAATTTCTGATGGAGGAGCCGGTCCACTAATGTTTCCTGATTTCATCAACTTTTGTTAAATTCGGTGGTGGTGGTGGTGGGGGAGCCTCCATGCCAGACACTACATGCCAGCTTGTACATCCCCTCAGAGGGAGCACAGACTTTTGAAGGTCTGTATTTTCCTCAGACTGTTTCATTCAGTATGTTGTGATGCAGGAACAGGAGGGCAGCCATGTGTAGAGATACGGGCACTTTACTCTCCCAGACAGCTGCTGGAATGAGCGTGAATTTATCAGCCAGTCATCTGTGCTATGCCTCTGCCCACTCCCCCCTCCATGCCCACCCACCACCCAGAATTAATGACTGCCTCTCCTCATTTGCACCCAATCATGACCAGGATGCCGGGGCAATTGAAAATGTTTACTTCAATTGCGAAAACCCTCCACGTTCCACAAAGTGGCTTGTTTTCACTTTGATGGGATTGCTAATCACAGCGATGTTATTTATGTGTGTTTTGAATTTTAGATGAGCCTTTGCCGGGATATTGGAGGGGGACCAACCTTGCTTGGGGCTGCTAAACCTTATGGAGAATTTATCTTTTCCGTTCCCTTTCTCTCAGCCCAGCAGATTGCGAGCGGGGTAACCTTGCTTTGAGGCTGCTCTGCTGCCGGTTTGACTGCCAGATTTATTACTGCCATGAAATAAAATAGACATCAAAACTTTTCATATTGCTTTCTGCCTCATCTTCTGCTGCATTTATTACTTCTACAGAGGAATTCAAATCATATCACTTCAGTCTAATGCATTTCAAGACTCTAAAGGCTTTATTTGTTCAACAACCTTCAAATATTTTAACATTTTGTGATTTTATTAAATTTTCATGTGAGCATAAACATAATTAGTAGATTAATGAACACTTTTATCTTAATTTAGCTCATCTAAAGATTAATTTAAATATATAGCTACTAGCAAATAGCTTTTTACCAATATCTGATATGCCAATGCTCATAATATCCGATACTGATAATAACTGATAGTAATAAATGCAACGTCTCCCCACTAAACCAATTTAGGTAACTAACATCATATATCTGCTATCATGCTAACTTTAAACATTACCCGTGCAAAATATGACAGCTACTTATATTTAAGTTAGTTGAGTCAAACAAACCAAAATATTCCTAAAACTAAGCCTTGGATCTGTCGAACCGCGGAGCTCCTTTTCCACTGCAGCTCTGCTGTCAGAGCAGCTACAGGTGATCTTTCCTGTAGCAAGTTAACATCCATCACATCAAGCTGTTGTTCATTTTAACCCTCTGTTGCAGTTCTACATAAATGCTAATACTCTGTTTTGTGTCCTTTAATTTAACAGGTTCAGATTAGTCAAGTTAGTCTAATAGATTTATTAGTTGTTAGAATGATGCATCTTTTGGGGTAAAATATATAATACTTATAGTTTTATTCCACCAGGAAGTTAAAGCATAGATCTAAGATGAGCTCTCTTAAGATTGCTGAACTGTACAAGGATTGAGTAAACCATGCAGGAGTGTGTCCAGGGAGTGACCTGGGGTGGCACATGCTCTTGGAGTCTAATTGGTCACCCCAGGTGAAATCCCACTGAGTTTCATTTAAATTGACTTTAAATTGTCCATAAAAGGCTCGAGGTTATAAGTCCCAAAACAGTTGGTGGCACCAGGTCTATAGAACATGTGCGCATTATTATTATACATGTTTTCTAAATAACATAAATAGGATTTTGAGTCACGTTCAGCACTCCAGTTTGTGGTGATAATGCACCAAGGATTGCTTACAAGAAGAAGAAGAAGAAGAATCCACCACCACCACACACGCAAAAGCATATTCATGGGTGCCCATGGGCCACCCCATGGACACGCCACTGGAACCATGAAGAGCTTAAACCACAAAAACAAGCCAAAAATAAACCAACAAAGACACTATTGCAGCATTTTGGTGTGGTGAAGGAGGTCAAGGCTTTCCTCCACATACACAACAAGGGTTACATTCCTACATCTGTAAACCCTCCCATTGGAGCAGCACTGGTAAAGCAAACAGGACTTCGGACAACACGGTTTATGGGGTTAGGTTTAGGGCATCATCCTTCACAAAATCTTTTCATTTTTTATTTCCAGTAAATTTGGGAGCTCCACTTTGACCCATGACCATTTTTCCTACTCATTCTTCTTCATGGCTTCTTCAAGCTGGTTTGTGCCAGTTGGAAAGCAGCTACTTGGTGCTTTACCACCACCAACCCCAAGACTTTTGTGGACAATGTAAAGTCAAGTTAATTGGAGCTCAGCGGGGTGGCATGTGCTACACCAGGCCACACCCTAGACACGCCCCTGGAAGAGATTAACATAAAACGTAGGATGAACAGTGTTCCTACCTGGAGAATGCGGCCCCCTCAAGAGGATTCCTCACATTTTTGTGCTAAGGTTGTGAGGTTACCAAAATTATGTTTGCAAACATAAAAAAAATCCCAATAACACATCCTACCATGTAAAATAAGGAGAATACATTTTCCAAAACAATGTTTGCAATGAATCACTTTTAAAGTATTCATGCGGGTAGGAGTTGGAGGGTCAGGCTTGTCTTAGATACAGGAAAGGAGGACCTCAAGGAAAACCCAATGTTTGTTTTTTCAAACTAATGAAGGCTAAGTTCTAGACAATAAAGGATAGTGTAAGAAAACTAAGCATGAATATGATGTGACTTGTTGATATGAAACATGACAAGGCAGGTCGTTTAAAGGGACTTAACAGAGTTTTGAATTCTTATGCGATTGCCCCCTCAGGCCAAAAGCGTAATGGCAGCTTCAATAGTAGGCTCATGCACGAGGCGTGCATGCTGTACGTGCACACTCCTTAATGAAAATAACAGCTGAGACAGTCCCGTGTGTGTGTGTGTGTGTGTGTGTGTGTGTGTGTGTGTGTGTGTGTGTGTGTGTGTGTGTGTGTGTGTGTGGCCTGGAGGACAGAGGACAGGAGAGCGTGCAGCTAATTAATTAAATAATTTGGTTCTGTACCTTTCTCTTCAGCACAGCCGACAAAGGTTTAAGATGGGTCAGTCCTCCTGCATTCTCAGATCATTCCCTTCCCTTGCTTGAAAAAAGGTTCCAAAATGAAAGTTGAACCCACATCTTTTTTATCTGTGAATTCGATGCCGTTTGGCGAGTCTTAAATAAAAATGTGGGCATCTTACTGTAAAAAATATACCATTAATGTAAAAAATAAAATCTAAATAAACCATGTGCACATCCAAAATCGAACCCAAGCCTCCAGCACGAGAGTCCGACATTTAACTAGGCGAGCTAAAGCACCAATGACATCTTTCGTATCTGTAACATTTATATGGTTGATGACAGCTGAAACAACGTTCAATGGCTATTTTGTTGCTAATTTGCAGGAATTATCTAGAAGAAAGTAGCTAACCGTCCTCAGAAATGTAGCTAGGTTCATAGGCGTTAGGAACAGCAACAAAGTCGCTGAGTTGGCACTACCTCACTCTCTGCTGCTAAAGCTACGGATAGCAAACGCTACGGGCTACGCTGAGCGTGAACGCGCATGAAGCAGCCTGCTCGACCCGAGCATCTCTCTTTTTCTGTGATTTTACAGAAAAACAGGCAATCACAGTAACAATGCCAGGGCTCATTCTACAGGACCAGGGCATTGCAGGAGAATGTATGAAGAAGAAATTTATTATTTCTATACGTTTTGGCTGTCAAACTTCCATAATGCCCCTTTAAACGATAATATGCAACAGTTATAAAAGATAAATAATACAAAAATAAAACAATTACAATAAAGAAATGAGACTGAGATAAACCAAATAGGCATCTAATCTAATCATACAATGAAGCATGTAAAAATTAAGATTGGATGCAGAGTCATTTATTATTTCTGTATGGTTTCTAAAGGAAAAAGTCTTTATAGATTTTTCTCTGTATATTTTCCATCTAAAATTTAAAGTTATTGGAGTTAACCTATGAATTGGAAACTAAATAGTAAGCACAAATGCATGTTTTATTTAGTTTTTATTTTTTTTTACAGTTAAAACGATTAGAAATTATAAACATCAGCTTTTATTTATGGAAATTCAATGTCAGGATTCTCCTAACAATAAAAAATGTGCAAAGTGCTTGTAGCTCCTGCATTTATACAGCTCTTATAATACCTACTGTTGTGGTATCCGCTTGTGGTAGCCATTAGAAAGTACAATGAGCTGACTCCCTATCACCATCTTTAATTTGATTCATGTCTAGGTATAATTCAGATTTATTTGACCAAGCGTGTAACGTGTACTGCTTTCTAAAACCCTTTAATTGCCCACATTGTGTACTTTGGCACATAATCGGTTGTCTGTTTTTTTTTTTTTTTTTACCTATTACCCTTCTTTTGTCCTGAACCGGAACGCCGGCACCGGAGTGGAATGAAATGGGTAGCTCATTGCATCAGACAGGTCTGAGGAGCTTTTCTCCACAGGAGGTTAATTTCTTATTGCTCGCCGCGTTCGCAGAGTTCATTTTGAATCATGTTAGTTTGGCTGTCCGTTCCCATTATCACTATCTGAAAATGCAGGCGTTCTTTTTTCCCCCTCTACTTTGTAAATGTCAGAATGCAATAGAGGTGTCTGACAACTCAGGCATGCAAATGCGCTTTTGATGTTTCCTTTTTTTGGAGGGGGGAGTGTGGCTTAGAGAGTTGTTCTCCCCCTGGTGTGAATCTGAGACATTAAACATATTCTTTTTTTTTTTTTTTTGCTTTAAAAACATTTTGGTTGCTGGCAAGTAAATATAGTGCAAGGTGACTTCTGATGTTCTTCTTCAGGACAGCGTGAACAAAGCCGGGCTTTTTGTGTTGGGGGTTTAGAGCGGTGGAAGTTCTGACGACACAGTCCAAAGTCTGTCTGCGGCGTCTGTGCCAGTGTACAGAGATTGATTCACATGCTTGTTCTCCTGGAGATAGGAGCACACGCTGGTCACATGGTGCCTCAGATGGCGAGATCGAATCGAGCTTAACCATGAACAGCATCCAGCTCATCTATCGCTCTCCTCCTTTCCTTCTCACCTCCACCGCTCCGCCCATATCTGCCACTTTCTTACACTTGTTCTTTGTCCTTTCTCCTTCATATCCTCTCTTTTCTCTGCATCTTTGTGGGCAGCGGAGCTTACAGCCCATCTGGCACTCGCGCACAGGGCCCACTGTGAGCCGGGGAGATCAATAGTGACAAACACTGCACATGGCTCTTATAATAAAAGGATTAGACATGGCTGCAAGCAGATGATCTACACAGTTTATTCACATAGCTTCACTTCGTGTCGTTCCTGTTGTAAAAATCTAAATATTTAATAGACTGCTAATATCCTGCCAGGGGAATTTGATTTTTTTCGGCCTTCTGCTTGTGTTTTGCAGTCGACAGTCAGAACCTGGCGACTGACAACGTGTCGGTGATCGAGGGGGAAACGGCTACCATCAGCTGCAGAGTGAAGAACAACGACGACTCCGTCATCCAGCTCCTTAACCCCAACCGACAAACCATCTACTTTAGAGATGTTAGACGTGAGTGCTTTTACTTACGTCTTGGTCCTTTTACAGTAACTGAGAGAATCAGAGTTTACCACCACAAAGGGATGGAGTTTGTAGAAACCTTGTTTTCTGAATTTCTGGCTGTGTACTCTACAAGGGTTGGATTTGTGCCTCCTACCAAAGTAGTTCTTTCATGACTAACAAAAATGTAGATTTTTCTTTTCACAAATAGTTTTCACAGATTTGTTTTTAGTTTTTTTCTGGTAAAACAAAAAGTGCTGTTGCACCAGTTAAGGGTCAAGTTTTAAAACTGATGCAGGAGGAATTAAACCAAAAGTTTGCAGAACACTTATTTTACTTTAAACCAGCCTGAAGACACTCGATACTGAACACATCAGTGTTTCAGTGTGTAACACTACAATTAGAACAGCATTACAGGGATCGCCTTGGCCCTTTAATGCGTTTAGCTTGCTGAACGGTCCCTGTTCAGACAAATGGAATAATGAGCTAGTGGTTGGTGCAAGTACAGCCAAGTCCAAAGTGTATTGCTGCTGTCCTAAAACAGCTCCGGTTTCCTAAGTTTCACTGTGATCTAGCCATCTGTTCATCTATCTCCAGTGGTCATTGGGTCGCCAGTCCAGCTCAGGAAAACGTAGAAACAAAACATTCTCAATTACACGCACACATGCACACACATCTAGACAACATACAGGTCCCAGTAAAAGTTGCAGGTTTCGTGGACTTTATGGAAATCTGATCAAATCAAAGTTGCAACTTCCTTGCAAACATGCAGCCAGTAATGCAGGTGTCACCAACTCCAGTCCTCGAGGGCCACCATTGTGCTTGTTTTCTGTGTTTCCTGCTCTACCACACCTGAATGGAGTAATTTAATCCTCTCCTTACCACGTTTAACTCTTTCCAGGCCTGTTATTACTCATTTGTTTCAATCAGGTGTGCAGGATCAAATAAACAGCTAACATGTTCATGATGGTAGCCCATGAGCACGGGAGTTGGTGACCCTGCTATAATGAATCACGCCAACATTATTTATCCCCATCAGGTTTGGTGCAAAATTGTCTCCATCAGTTTAAGTCCAGCTCACTTGGCAGGTTAAGCATGTCGATATTTGACCAGCTCCTCCCTTTCTGACAGTCACACAATTTCATTACTGCTCTAAAGATAAACTTATTGAAAAATCCTACCTTGTGTGGTTTGTTAAGAGCACATTGGTACTCTCTGAAGCACGTCAAGAATGCTACAGTCATAAATCTGAGCTTTGAAACATGTTGGATTAACTTTATCTGATTTTCGAGGACAAAAATCCTGTCCATGCAGGAAAGTGGGTCATGTGTAGTATTTGCCAAGTTGCTGCACACCACACACTGTAGGACCAAAACTGGTTTATCTGTGATTTTTTTTTATCCCCACGTGTGTGGTCTCTCATGCTTTTAATATCAAACAACAATTTGTCTTACCGTTTGAACCAGGCTTCATAAAAAATAGTTTCATGAAATTTCTGAGGTGAGAGCTTTTTTGAATTGGCAGCAATACAATTTAGTCTTGGCTGCATTCAGACCATAAATGCTAAGGCCATCCAGAAAGCCATCAACAAAGGATGAGATAGTATTTAACACATTTCAAAGTTAATCTCAAAAATCTAAACAACTCTATATAATTTCACTTAATGCAGCACTCAGAGTAAACCTACACATGCATGAGGAGAACATGCAAACTCCTCTTCCGGGATTTGAATCTGCAACATTCTCAGTACAGGGCAACAGTGCTGCCAACTATGCCATCATGCAGTCCAGATTTTCTGCTCGTTAAATCAAATTATCCTTTTAGGATTCAATTATTATGGATCACCTTTAGACAATAAATGTCACTGCATAATTTAATCTCAAATATGCACTCAGTTGCTACAACATCAATAAGAGCTTCACAGTAAATTTCACCCATTAACAAGGACTGCATGTTACTCAAACAGATACAATAATTTATATAGTCTGACCCTTAAATTAACATTCATCTCCTAAACTTAAGGTGAGCCGAAGGGATTAGTCACCTAATTGATTAAGTGACTCATGAAAAATGATTTGACAATCAGTAGTTATCTAAAATTGACGACGTAAAATGTCACGGGCATCTCTAAACAATAACAGGTGATTATTGTCCAAGAACAAAAATGTCAGACAGCTAGAAAAATGTAAGATGAGTATTATTGTTTTACTACGGTAACAGAAATTATTTAACATTAATGTAAAAGAGCAACAACTGCTTTTGATTTTCTATTAATTTCCTACAGAATCCTTTAGGATCAGGTTGCTGCCAGATTAACGGAAATTTAACAAGAATACTTTTACTTCCTTGTCACTGTTCGATTTGACGATAATCTCCTAGATTAGGATTGTGAATACCATGATTATGCATGAGCATATGGGCTGCTTCTACTTTTTTTTTATTACATTTTGACTTGTTTATATCTTGGACTGGAGCCAAGACTCAAGGTGAATGAAACACAGCCGTCATTTCAAGCTATAGTGCATCCCAGATGTTATTTCACAAGTCTGGATAGAGAGACACATCTCCATTTTCTCACTTATGAAGAGCATCGGGGGAGTCTGAGTACACATCTTATTCATATTTGTACAAAATACCCAAAGCTGCCACAAAATGCAGCACAGAAAATGGTGTGAGGTAAAAAATACATGGTTTTGTGCTTCGCACCTTAAAGGAGACATATTATTCAAATGGGTCTTTTTCTGCCACCATGTGGGTCTCTACTGCCTCTATAAACACTCTGAATGTGAAAAAAAAACTATTTTCTGTCGGTTTTAGTTTAAGAACCGGTTGCCCAAAACAAGCCGTTTCAAACAGTTGCCATTTGTGACATCACAAATGAGGAAATTACAAGAGAACCCCCTCTAACTTGTAAGAGAAAACTGCTGTTGGAGGAGCATCAGCTTTACTCTGAATGCCTCCCAGTATTGGAGCTTCTGGGCCTTTAGCAACCTGAGTGGGTGGGTGGGCGTGGCCAGCTCTAGCTTGCTTTCTTACAGTGACAGAGCCTCACTGGCTCATTTTGGAAGGTAGTGAAAATGTAAAGAACAAAACTCTTGAAATTGTTTTATGTGAGAGAAATTTGGAACAAAGAACTTCATAAACAGGTTTGGTATCGACCATGAAATTATTATGAATTAAGAAAAAAAGTAATATGTCCCCTTTAATAACAACACTTGTTCGGTCACCAAGGCGCGAATCAAAAATAAAAGCAATCAAGAGTTGCATCATAGTCAATAATAGTTCTGCACAGTTAAAGAAGTCTTGCTCGGACGTTAGGGCAACCTTTTCCTCTTGGCTCCTTATTGAGTTGCTCCATGTGTGCCTGCAAACATGTCATTTTCTCTGCCAAAGTCAATACGGCACCTTTGTCAATAACAAAAAACAAACTGTGTTGTTTATCTAGCATTGGATGTGAATGTATGTCAGGCTTTCTGACAGGCGGATTAAGTGTTATTGGTTTGCTGCTGCGTATTTGTGTTTCTCGTAATGGGGTCTAGTGAACCACATGGCAGCGCTATTCTAGGCTCTGTTCCTAAAGGACTGCTGGTTCTGCAGGGACCCCCCTCAGCCAGTGGCATTGTTACCTGTCAACAGGGCTGCCCGACACAGTGGCAGATCTTTGTACAGAAGGAGGTAAACAGCGGTGACATAGAGACACACCAGGAGCTGCAGGAGCAGCAGCTACAAGCCAAGTAGCCTCTTCAGAATGAGATATAAACAGGGATACCAGAGTAATATTAGCGTTACTGTATAGCAGCCAGACCCATTTAAATGAATTTCTGTTGCAGCAAATAAAGATGCATTATGTCATAGGTAGGAGCCAATCGAGTGGTGTTAGGATGAGGCCTTTATTCCTCCAGATATATACAAAATGACATGCAATTTGGCTGCGTTGTCATCTGAAATGGGAAAAATGAGCTTTTATCAGCGAAGGTGGACCCCTCAGGATGGTGATGCAATAGGAGACGATTATTTATTCACTGCATCTCCAGTCAGTAGATTTCTTACTTTGTATTACAAAGGCTTTCTGTTTAAAAAGATAGCAACAGAGCTGCAGCAAGCATTTGTTGGCCCAGAGCCTCTGGTATGAGCTTTTCCTAGCAAAACACATTACTTCTGGTCCAGATCTGAGCCGAACTGTTGGTCAGTCCAGACCTGGCCCCGGTGTTGTACTAGGAATGCATGGATACTAGGAATGTTTGGCTTTTTATACCATTATTCGATGTACCGATGTAGTCTACCTTTTGATACTGATATAAGTCTACACCAGTGCATGCTGGAAACCCCCATATTAAGAAAAAATATATATTTTAGGTAACTAACATTTAACATCTCCAATCATACATACTTAAACTTTAAACACCATTTGTGGAAAAATACACTGTAAACACTGATTTCTAAGAAAATAAAGAAAAAAAAACTTAATTTTTAGACATTTTCGTTTAAAAGGAAAAATTATTCTCTAGAAAAATTGCATTGCTTAAAATAAGGCAATATTTCTGCAACCCCCCAAGGCGCTTTTTCAACACAACCAGTCATTCATCCATTCACACCTTGGTGGTACTCTTGTTTTGAGTAAAAAAAATCTGCCAATGGGGTAAGTAAAAGTTGTTTGGCTAGAATTGCTAAAACTAGCAAAAGAATCAAATGTTTGATTAATTTGATAGTTTTGATGAGGGATATGTACATGGTATGTTATAGATACGTCATTAAGAGTGAAAATCCATACCAATAATTTCTGATAGGACATTTTATTACCAATACAGCCAATTATATTGGGCATCCCTAACTGATTGATAAATCTGGTCCATGCAGGTCTCCAGATGTTACAACATTTACCTCGAAGAACACCATCTTAACCAAATAAAGACGTTTGTGAACATTTGGTTTATGTGGACCAATTTTTAACACTGTTACTGAAAAAAAGCCTTAAAATTATTATTACTAAAGGATGCAGCTTGATTGACTTCATCAAATGTCAACATCGGTGAGCTGGATTAAAAACATTCACATGGTTAGAAAACGAACACCAAATAAGATGATTCTATAACGCCTGGCAGAGGAGCTATGGCTTGACACACAGGAGGTGACATCGCCTCTCCTCCGTTCATTCTGAAGACGACATGCACAACAAAGCGATAATCGTGGATCTCCCACCTGCTAAGCGGCAAGCAAAAAATGTGCATGTGAAATCTTGTGCATGTGCATGTGTCATGCACAGGCGAGACAGCGACGTGATCCCAGAAAGTTGAGACAATTTCAACTTTTCATCACTTTCGCTTTTAGTAAGTCAGACCTGTTCCCGGTGAGGGTTGGACTCTGCCAGGGCTGCCCTTTGTCACCGGTTCTGTTCATTACCTTTATGGACAGAATTTCTAGGCGTAGCCGTGGCGTGGAGTGTGTCGAGTTTGGTGGCAGGAGAATCTTGTCTCTACTTTTTGCAGATGATGTGGTCCTCCTAGCTTCATCCAGCTCTGACCTTCAGCTCTTGCTGGGTAGGTTTGCAGCCGAGTGTGAAGCAGCTGGGATGAGGATCAGCACCTCCAAATCTGAGACCATGGTTCTCGATCGGAAAAGGTTGGCTTGCCAACTCCAAATCGGGGGAGAGGTCCTATCTCAAGTGGAGGAGTTTAAGTATCTCGGGGTCTTGTTCACGAGTGAGGGTAGGAGGGATCGGGAGATCGACAGGCGGATTGGTTCAGCGTCTGCAGTGATGCGGACGCTGAGCCGATCTGTCGTGGTGAAGAGAGAGCTGAGCCAGAAAGCCAGGCTCTCGATTTACCGGACGATCTACGTCCCAATCCTCACCTATGGTCATGAGCTTTGGGTAATGACCGAAAGAACAAGATCACGAATACAAGCGGCCGAAATGAGTTTCCTCCGTAGGGTGGCCAGGCTCAGCCTTAGAGATAGGGTGAGGAGCTCGGACATTCGGGAGGGACTTGGAGTAGAACCGCTGCTCCTCCGGACAAAAGGAGCCAGTTGAGGTGGTTTGGGCATCTGGTCAGGATGCCTCCTGGACGCCTCCCCGAGGAGGTGTTTCGGGCATGTCCTGCCGGCAGAAGGCCCCCGGGTCGACCCAGGACACGTTGGAGAGGTTACATCTCCAATCTGGTCCGAAAACGCCTTGGGGTCCTGCCCGAGGAGCTGGTGGAGGTGGTTGGGGAGAGGACGGTCTGGAGCTCCCTAGTTGGGATGCTGCCCCCGCGACCCGGATAAGCGGAGGAAGACGACAACGATCACTTTCGCTCGGACAAGGACCAATGAGCGAACAGGATGGCCCTCAGTACATCTCCAAGCAAACATGAAGGAAAAGTTAATACTTGTCGTGTTGGATTTCCCAGAGCTTTACAACATTTCCACAAAATAATATAGAGATCTTCACGAAAAAGCAGCAGCATAGGAACTTGTTGATGAGTTGGTTGTGAGTGTGGTCTCATTCACCATTTCTTTGTCTGTTTGTAATATGGAATGAACCCATTCACGTATTTTTCTCTTTTATACAGTAAAGTCAGAAGTAAGACCACTTACCTCTAGCAAAACCTTGTGAGACTTCATATCTACTGCCTTTTCAACTCTGAACTGCTTTAATAACCCAAAATTCCCTCCAATCTGATGGCCAATCAAAACAACGGAAGACTCGCTATTCGCCCTGGAACAGAGCACGCCACTGCCTGCTGCTGGCCATTGTCGGATGTTGCCTCCGGTGTGTCAGGTTATCAAAAAGATAGCAAAAATCTTCACTGATCGCAATCGTTTGTCACTTCCCGTGTGTCGAGCCCATAAAGTGCCCATCTCATAACTGGGGGGGGGGGGGGGGGGGATTCTCAGTGGAGGGTCTCAGTCGTTTTGTCCTTGGGCAAGACATTTAAGCCACCTTGCTTTCTGGTGAGGATCGAAGGTATTGGTGACGCCTGTGTTCGGCAGCCTCGCCTCCATCAGTGTGCTCCGTGGCAGCTGTGGCTGTAGTGTAGCTCATCACCACCAAGGTGTGAATGGATGAATGACTGGTTGTGTTGAAAAAGTGCCTTAGGGAGGTTGCAGAAATATTGTCTAATGTTTCTTAGTAAAAAAGAATAATTTTGCACTCCCAAATTTTCATGACTAGCTGCCTATTTAACTCAAATTGGAATGATTAGATAAATTAACACCATCCTGTAAAAAAGATGAAGTGAACAGAGTGATTAAGGTCATAAAATCACATTTTAAATGTTTCTGGAGCAAATAAATCCTGAAACACATTATATTCTGTTTCCAGCACATTTAAATGTCTTTAATTGGTCAACTTTATCAAACTGTAATAAAGAGTTAAACAAACCACTTTTTGTGATTGAAAAAAATGCTTTTTAAGGTTGGAAATGGAGCACATGTGCTTATAATTGTGCCAGGAAATTATAATTATACAATTATATGTTAATTGCAAAAAGACAGAAAGAGATGCGAGTTCAAAGAAATCTAAATGTAGAAATGCTAATATGCTACAAGCAGAATTGAATCGATCAGTAATCGAGTTGAGCTGTTAACTTGTGCAGCGAGTTACATTCAATGATTAAATGAGCTAAAAATAAACGGGTTTAAATACTTACAATATTCAAGTCTAACTATTTTTTTAAATGTGGTTTACTTGTTTAGTCAATGCATTTGCAGTGTTCTCTCGTGTAAATCGCCATCTTATGAGTCTTTACACAAAAATAAGCTATGATGCTCCTGCTGTGAGATGCAGATGTTTGCAGAGGTTGGATACAGACGGCAGGATTACTCATCGTTATTACTGATAGTCACACACCTCTTTTGTGATTGGCTAACAGTGACTTTGCAATATTGCTGAATGCGTTCCATCACCAAGACACTCTCCGCTCTCTCTCCTCTCTGCAAAAGAATTTTAAAAAGCCTTTCTGTGGGCAGGCATCTCGCCAAGATGTGCGAGGCCATGAATGCAAATCCACAGTGTGACATCACTGTGTGAGGATTTTCACATTCTAGCTTTCACAATCAATTTTCTATCAGGAGCTAAAGCATGAAAAACTCGAGTGACCGATTATAATCAGAAATAATCATTAAAAAATGGTTTTTCAGTCAACCACACCTTTAAAGGGAAACTATGCAGTTTTGGCTTGCTCTTCGCTCCTCCTAGAATCCGTTATTGATTCCCTGTTGAAAAGCAAAAAGGTAAACGTAGCTCTTCGCTGTGCTTTTGTCTTTTTAACACCTTCATCTAACTGCTAAAATGTCTCCTCAGCCTTTATTAGTGTCAAAATGAGCGATCTAAAACTTGCAGGAAACACGCTGGAAGGAGACTGCAGCGCCAGGCATGTCAGCTCCACTTTACTAAGGCCCTGTCCACACGTAGCCGGGGATCTGCCAAAACGTAGATATTTTTCTACGTTTTGGCCTGTCATCCACACGAAAACGGAGTTTTTTCACACGAAAACGGATCTTTTTAAAAACTCCGGCCAAAGTGAAGATCTGCGTTTTCTCCGTTTTGGGTGTCTGCGTGTGGACGGACATAACCGGAGTTTTAAGGTCCGCAACGTCACTTTCCGCGACAAAAAAATGCTGACATCACGTGTGCGACCTGTGTTTACACTAGCCGGCATCATGGAAGCCCTCAGAGCTGCGCTCTGTCACTACCCGATCCATCATTTGTCCAAGCGCTTTCTGCTTGTTTTTTTTGCAAGCGGAATTACTGCTCCTTGCGGAAGACCACAGACGAAGGACGAGGTTAAGAACGGGGGAAGTACTGCCGCCTACAGGTCTGGCATGTCCTTAACAACATATTTATCCGGGTACGTGTGGACAGAGTTTGTTTTTAAAACGCGGTGGTGTGGATGCAAGTTTTTGGAGGGGCGGATATTCGTTTTTAAAAAACCTCGGCTACGTGTGGACTAGGCCTAAGTCAAACAGGGGTAGCCACACTGAAGTTGCAAGTGCGTGACACCTCACTGTCTCTGTAAAGGGTCATTTTTGCACATACTGACTCAAGAAAATGATTTCAAAATATTATAAGTTGCAAAGTTTGTCTTTAACCCTTTGAGGGCAGGCGTTGCAGATTTGCAACGTTAAAACCTGCCTGGTGACTCCACATACGTATTTCTTGAGCATTTTTTAACTCAGAAGTACCCCTGAAGGACTTAGTTGTTCGTCCTTTTATCAAAACTTATTTTGAGCCTGAGAGGGTTAAACAACTCTGCATGTTTTTGCCCTGGCCACACTGATTTTACTAAATAACAACAGGAAGTGATGGAAGTGCATTCAATAATCTGAATTTATCTGGGCTTCCCTCTGTGGCAGGTGCTTTAAGTTTTAAAGAGCATCAGCATCATTGTTTCCCTTCGAGGAGCGGCTTCCAAAGGGCTCTCAGATTACATCGGTGGAGATGAGGTTTGGTGTTGATTTTGCCCTGAGACTTTAAATAATGATCGCAACGCAGTGTGGAGCCGGGTGGGAATAATAAACTCCCCTCGCTTTAAACCAATGCTGAATTGAGTTCGTTAGCTGGACTGACGTGGAGAGGATTTGATAAAGAAGGCAGGTCAAAGCATCAAAAGGACCTCCCAATCAAATCAGCCAATGCTGTTTATGTAAAGAGTGCTCAGGGATGAGTGCTGGCCCAAATGAATGAAAGCAGCGAGTCAAACGTCAGGGAGACATGGCTACCCTAGTTTGATGACATTAAAAGACAATTCAGCCCATCCACTGAAGCGTTAGTACACAGATTCCTGGCTACTTTTGATTTTGGAGTCTGCGAGCGTCTCTGCTTCCTCGCTGTGATTTAATTCATCGTGTATGTTTGAAAGCTTCTGCTTTTCGGAGGAATATGTGGGTTTGATGCGGCCATCCGTGACCAGCCTCAGCTCATTTTAAGAGTTTCCCAGCTTGTTAGGGCTCCTCATGAACACTCTTCACACTTCCCTTTCTTTGCGAGTGGTCTGTGGACTGTAAAGGTACTTTATAAATCAACTCGCAGGAATCATTTTGAAACTCACTTTTCTTTTACTCAATTAAGGAGAAAGCCCAGAAAAGGGCAGCGCTTGCCCTCCACTCCTCCTCTCCCCCCTCTGGTCTAATTCGTGCTAGTGTCTCCTTGGTCAACCTTCTTCCCCTCTACACACACACACACACATTCCCTTCTCACCCTTCTTCTCATGCTCGTGTCCCTGCACTCTGTATCCCCACAGCTCTCAAGGACAGCCGGTTCCAGCTGGTGAACTTCACTGACAACGAACTCTGGGTGTCTCTGTCCAATGTGTCGCTCTCCGATGAGGGACGCTACGTGTGCCAGCTCTACACAGATCCTCCTCAAGAAGCCTACGCAGACATCACTGTCCTGGGTAGGTGTGAGGACATGCACCAGATTCTCACACAGAAACACACACACACACACACACACACACACTGATCTGCTCTCCTTTAAAATGGTGAAATAATAGTAATCTTTGATCTTGTTATCTTACGCAACTGAAACAAAATGTCAGCCAATTAGGCTCTCGCGGTGCTCAGCAGCATAACGAAGAGGAGCAGATGCTGAAACTGGTGGCTCAGACCGTGTTGGTTTGGCAGCTGTGTTGACTCTGTGAATCCCGGTGAATGTTGACTTGGCTGCTCCCGACGATTCCCCATTGAGAGTCAGCTGTGCCACACTTTGATGCTTTGGAGAGAAATGACTTTAGTTAAGCTTTATTATACATGCAGACATCCTGGGGGATTGAAAAGGAATTAAAAGCACTTTAAAGTAATTACTCCAGTTGTACGATTGAAACCTCGCTGCAGTATTTCTGAATCAGGGGTTGCAATGAAGAGTTCTTGAAATGAGCACTCCAGCGACTTTTTGCTCTTTAAGTAACCGAAGTTCAGCAGTTTTTTTTTTTTTTTTGCTGTGATGTCTAACACAAGGAATTATGGAGAGATATGCTTCCAACCCCGTGAGTATAGATTACAAACCTTTTGACTCTAGCATAACATTTGGGGTGGGGAGTGCTAAATGATTTATTATCAATAAAAGCAAACACTTTGGATTGAGGAAAAGACGAATGATGGCAGAGTTTTGTGATCCGCTGTCTTTCAGTCCACCTCACAAGATCAAGGTAAAATGTTACCTGAAAATATATGGAACTCCAAAGTGTTCAGAGTGAAGTAAATAAATAAATAAATAATACATAATTAAAGAAATATCTACACGAATAAATACTAGACAATGAAATTGTGAAATAACAGAATGTGTAAAAATCTAAACTCAATATTTATCATCTTTCTATTAAAATGTTCCTATTAATACAAATTTTTATTTCAGAAGTAATTTTTGCTAATTATTATGGAGGTGTTTTCATTACATAACGTCATTTTCACAAAGTCAGCTTTGACTTCATAATAGTTTTTTTTTCTATGGCTGATTTAATTTATAATGGCACTTTTCAGCAGAATATCCTAGTCTGTCAATCAAGACAAATGGGGTGGAGCCTTGTGACCGGCTTCTCATTTGGTCAGACAAAAGCAATCGCACATGAAGTATCAAATGAAGCCTGAAGATACAATACATACTTGTCACGTTGCGAGTCAGGAGGAGGTTTGGACCCAAAATGCAGACACCCAGAACGACATGAGGCAGGAGCGGATGTAAATGAAAACATTCCTTTATTAGGAAGTAGAACAAAAAAATTCCAAAGGGCAGGAAGCCAAAAACCAATGGCCTGAAACCCAGGAGAACGAAAGCTCACATAGAAAACAAAACCTAGAGACGAGGAACAAAACAACGCTGACACCAAACAATGGACCGACAAAAGATTGAGACACAGACAGGGCTTTATACACTGGGGAGGATGAGAGGGAGATGACCTGCAGGTGTGTGGGGAGAGAGACCAGGTTAACTGAGTTACTAATCAGGGAGGAAAACTAACATGACCTAAGAATAAAACCTAAAGACAAGAAGAGCAGGAAACATAACTTAATAATCTAAGGGGGGAGAAAACCTCAAACACCGATGGGAAGAACACACTAGAGAGACTAATAACATCAAAAGCTGTAGCTAAAGAAAAATGACCTAAGAGAAAAACCTAAAGACCAGAAGGCCAAAAAACATAATATTCTAAGGGGGGGGGGAGCTGAAACTAAAGGAAAAACACTACAGAAAGAAAAGCTACAGGGGCGTGACTACAGGGGGCCACGGGAGCACAAGAACTGGGATGGGGGTATCTGAGGAGGGAAACCTAGAGGGCAGAAGATCTGGGGAAAAATGGAGAACACCAGGAGACACATGAGGAAGATGCAGAACAAGGACACATGTGGGCGCTAGAGACACAAAAGGAGAACCTAGAGAGGGATGGAGAACACAAGGAGACACATGAGGGGAGACGCAGACGCAGACCATGACAATACTGCTATGTACAAATTAGCAAAATGTCTAATTTGTGTCCAGTGAGCCAATATTTAGGAAAACTAAACCATTTTTAAAGATTAGTTCTGCAGGTCACACCCACTGTCCTGACTGACATACTAAGACAGGAGGAGTAAGAAACCCTGGTTCTACAGAGTAACTGTGCAGCATGTTTTAATTGTTTCCTTGCTTCAACACAGTTTATTTGCCTGTTCAGCAGCTCATCAATCTCTACAGAAGCATGTTAATCACCTGCCGATTAAAACTAGGTGTGCTGAAGCAGAGAAACCTCTAAAACATGCTAAATAGTGGCTCTCTAGGACCAGCGTTGCACAGCCCTGGACTAAGACATTCTGCTGAAGAGTGTCATCATAAAACAAATCGTCCATCTGAAAAATACCTATTTATGAAATCAAAGCTGACTTTGTGAAAAGGACGTAATCAAAATAGAAAGAATTCAATAAAAGTGCCTTACTGGGGAAAATGAGCTAAGTCCAATATTTCTAAGCACTTTGTAATAAAATTATGTAAAATGTTTGATAAATTTGAGTTTACATAACACTTTTTTATTTCACAATTTTATTGTCAGATTATAGAATGGTCTCATATTTATTCATGTCAATAAACACATTTCATAGTGTAATATTTTTTTCTATTTAATTTTGAACAAATTGGAGTTCCATAAGTCCACAAACCGGCGATATGGCCTAAAATCAATATCACAATATATTTTGGATTTCACCTCGATAACGATAAATAGACGATGACTACAGGTATGCACAGAAACAAAAGTTGTCCACTAGATGGGGCTGTCGTCACGTTGAGTCACATTTTTTAGTGACTAAGGTGGTGGAGCTTCTTAAAGGGACATGAATGTTACACACATCATTTCATTGTTTTTATTATCAGATTTGTTGACATGAGATAAATTATCTCGATAAGAGTCAGAAATGTTGATAACGATACATTTTCGATTTATTGCCCAGCCCTCCCTAAGTGTTTGTAAAAGAACACACCTCTGAGAAGATATTTCATTATGAATCACAGTGAATCTGCCATGTTGACACATTTGCAAATAGATTTTAAGATGTCACAAAACCCTAACCCTAACGCTCAACTGTTGATCAAAGGCACTTGTCAGATTTTTTTCCCCAAACTATCCTGGTTATGTTTTATTTGTTCAGTTTATCCTAATATTGTTTGCAATTTGTTAACCACTAATCCAGGTTTACACCAGATGCGTAAGCATCACGTAATACGCAATTTTTTTTAGCACAAATAAAAACTCCCACAATTCAGCATCTTCTTATGGAAAAGTGTCACATTGACGGACTTTAATGTGTCGGATGCAAACTTTTTTTTCCTGTTTTCTCCAATCACTCTTTTTAAACTAAGGTTTCAGTTCCTTCTGCTCCAATGTGTTGGAATAATTCATCTAATCTAATCTCAGTCCCTTAAGCAGAGCAGCTTTGCTTTTCAGGAGCTCGTTGTGTCTTTTAAACACGCAAACAAAGCATTTTGTTGTGTTAAAACTATGGCAGAGGCTGCTTGTGTAGGCACCAGAATGGCAGCAAAGATGTCGCTTGGGTTGAATTTTTTTTTCCTTCTAAATCTTAAATGTTTTCTTTGTTAACAGGCCAATAAAATTATGATAACATGTGCAGCACTTAGCAGCTAAAGAGACAAAGAGAAAATCACCCCCAGGAGTTGGAGGAATATTCGCCTTGGAGCAAACGCCGTTTGTAAAGCAACAGGAATGTTAGAAAAACTTTTAGAACATTATAAATGCCTTCAAATCCATTCATAATGTCTTCATGAGTGAAACAAACTTGCTTTTAACTGTACAAGGAATCTAATTAATGGTGAAATAATAATAATAACTCAACCGTATATTAGTAATTGTCTTTTCATTCAGTTTAATCAAAAGACTGTAATGATTTAAATTACATGTATTTAATAAGCCTTAAGACATAGGAAATATGAAATCAACCTCATGGATCTGTTGGATACTGTTTAACCAGAAGATTGGAATTTTTTAATGCAGAGATTAGATAACAGCTTCGTATTCACTCAGAGACAACAAAAGAGAGAGAGTCAAGTTTAAAGGTTTAAAGATTTATTAAAAACAAATTAAACTAGACTAACTTTAAACACTAAATGTATGGTGTAACTAAGGTGAATGAGACGGAGAATGGTGTAGTGTGGAATGTTGCTCAGAACCAGCAAATCCGAAGAAACGATTAGTTCTGATGGGAAATGATGGTGATGTCTTCGCGCTAAGCTTTGGTTAGGAGATTTATAAACACATTCGACGCTATTCTGTCGGCCTACATACCCTTAGCGGAAGTCCCCGTTAGATCAGGAGGTGTAAAGGTCCAGCTTGACCTTGTGGAGCCGAAGCCTGTAGAAGCAGCCGACCACCCGTCTTGAGATGCTCCCGGGTCACGACAGTTTTGTTGGCATCTAGTGAGACCCAAACCTGGGTCTTGATGGTTCAGCTTTTATTCTGAAAGGAACCGTTGCAGCTGTTGGAACAGCAACAGATTTTATCCAGCTCGTCGTTGGTTCTTTTGGCTGAAAAGGAAAGTTACGGATTGGCCACTCCAACAACTTCTTTGAACTGGCGTTAAAGATGACGTGGGCATAGTTTATGGTCGAATGAAAAGATGACAGATTTACCAAACACCACCAAAACCACGTCTCCGTCAGGTCTGGCAGATTCTGATTGGATCAGTTAAGCAATGTGTCATGTCTTTTAACTCTACGTGAGATCAGTCCTATTGGAACATTTAAAGTCATATTACTCATTATATTCTATAGGATTATAATAAAGTAATTAATATTTTGATTTCACAGATTGGTCACATCTTATTGTTGACTAACACCTTGCGTGATTAGCTTTATTAAAAATAGAATTCTTTGATTTATTAAAAGGAGAGAGTCCTTTCTTCATTCTTCTGTTGAGCTGGAAAGAAGCAGTTTATAACAAATGCATGAGACCTTGAGGCCATATCCCATGCAGACTAGTCCTGTGTCAGAGGAGAGGGGGGCAAATGACTTTTGGTGGAAAACAGTCATTTCATACCGTTACAAGACTGATTGGAAATTGGCTCACAGTTACTGGAAGGGTTTAATTAAAAGTATTAGTCAGCAGAGGAAACATCTGTAATGTCGGCTCGGCCATGTTTAACCATACAAACACAGATGTGTGGCTTCTTACGTTTTTTTAACTCTTCACTCTTTTTTAAAATCTTCATATAAAATCTTGACAGATTTAGAAAAGTGTCTTTCTCCTAGCGTTTGTAGATAGAATGTTAACAGAGGTGTTTTTATTTGCTGAAGAAGAAAAATGCAGCATTGTCATTGAGTTTGATTTTAATTGTAGCCCATCTGGAAAACTCTAACGAACTTCATTTGATTCCAGGAAATCGTTAAAGTGATTTTCTGATTACAGCACCGACCTATCCAGGTCACACTAATTACAGCAAAAGTTATTGTTTTGTTCTTTTTATTATTATTTATTTGGCTGAAAGAAAATTCAGTAAATGTTGACAGGTTCGATGACCCGTGTCCACAGGGCAACGCCATGTTTACCCTCCCAATTTGCCCCCAAACACAACTGTTGGCAGCGTGGACAGCAGAACATGCCGACGATGTTCAGCAGAGAACAACAGTGGGACAAATATTACACAAATATAGTGCGCTGAGTCTAAAGCAGCATGATAATCAGCGTGTTCACTAAAGGGCGTGACATCATTATTTAGTTAAAGCCTCAGAGCTGCCATCGCGGTCTTATTGAGGTTATTAGCAAAGACTTTCTAAAAGCAGAAAAGTAAAAGAAATCATGATTTAGTTAAAAATTGAGCCGGATGCAAAGATTTGTTCCCCTAAATCAGTTTTATCTTTACATACTAACAGAATTAAAAATTTATTGAAAAGGTCTTGAAAACTGGTAGTTATGCGCTTTGGGGGTTACGGTTGTTTTTCACTAGTGAAAGTTTTAAGATGGCTTTTGGCCTGCCAAGCCATCCTATAAATCTGAATAAATATATAATGATAGACAGAGCGCTCTGATTGGCCACAAGTTTGTGTGGACTTGCTGAGGCTCCTATGGAGCACGGCTAGACCGGCATGAAAAGCAAAATCATTTCGCTTCAGCTACCGTCTGTCTAGACTTCTAGGAAAATAAATGGTTACTTTCCTCCATCCTTTTGATACCTTCCTGAATGGCCTCTGTTGTGAGAAATAGCTATTTAGGTCCGCATAATGACTAGTCTGAGCATAACCAATCCCAAAGAGGACTTCACATAAATATTATGTCTACAGAAATGTTAAGACATTCACTGCCATGCTTGACCTCTAGTTGAACCTATGTGTTCTGTTTTGATGCTGGTGGTGACATTTACGATTGTAAATAACCAGCACATTTGCTGGACGTGACTATTAAATGAAAATAGTGAAAAGCTGTGAAACTGTGGAGATCGGAGTTGTTAAAAATCAGAGAAAAAACGCTTTTCTCTTGGCTGTGGTTGAATTAGCTGTTAGCTCCTTTTGCTAGCTTCCATTTCCCACACACCCCTTAGTACATTATTTGTTAAATAGCTGCAACTTAACTGTAAGCAAAACAGTTTACAACATTTTGCAACATGTTAAGGCATGTGGCACCGCCCTCTACTCTAGGGAAACTCGCTTCAAGAATAGAAGAGACGTAAGGCTAACAGTGAAAATAGATCATTTTATGAGGACTGGGCTGATAAGTATGTACACATACAAAATGCTGAGGGGCTACCCATGTGCAATGTCTGTCACGTCTTTTGATCAGTAGATAGAGAGTGCTATGTGTGATGACGAGTCACGCCCACTTTGATCATGAAAATTCATCAGACTCGACAGACAAAAATAACGACACGGACTCTAAACTTCCAGCAATTTTGTGTGATTTTCACTTGGAAAGCTGCGACATCTCTCCGAAGTGCATGCATACTGACTAAAGCGAAAATACAGTGGTGCAATACAAGAGATGGAGTGCAGGGAGAAAGCCTTATGACAATTTGGCCCAACAAAAAATCTGTTTGAATGTTCTCCTGACTGGGCCTGTGCAGGAAGTGACATGCAGCATCCGTCCAAAATAATCAAAAAGAGTTTAAACAAGTTGTTTTGTTGCAAACGGCGCTTCAGTAAGGGCATCATTTGGTGGCACCTTTCAATCTTAAGAGTGTGAAAAAGAGTGTGAAACAATGATTTGCACCTCAAATGAGTGTTTTTATATAAAACAGGTGTCTGAGAGTGTGAGTGTTGCCATGCCGGTGTCTTTCTGAGTGTTGTTGTTGCCGCCTGTCAGTCCCGCCAGGGAGCCCAGTCATCGAGAGCCGGGAGGATGTGGTCAGCGAGGGGAACGAGACGGAGCTCACCTGCATCGCCATGGGCAGCAAGCCAGCCGCTTCCATCAGATGGATGAAGGGGGAGGAAGAACTGACAGGTTGGTAGAATAACAGCCTCCCTCAGTTAGCTTCACATGCTCCAGGCCTGTCTGCCTCCCCACCGGTCCTGGTCTCCGGAGGCTCTTCCTCTGCAAACAGAACGGAGTTCTGCTTTAAATGTGCATTGTACTGATTATGTTGACTGGCATATGTACATATGAAGCTACTCCTCTACCTGTCACACACAGCTGAAGGAGCATCGTGCTTTTCCTCTTTTCCCATTCCATGCATAAAAACAGCTCTCCTGTTATTAACTCTGCTGTTTGCTCAAATCATTCACCGCAAAGGCCGCAGTTCAGACTTCAACGTTACGTCTCGTGAATTTAGCCGCGACGCTGCTCCCCCGCGCTGTAATCTTCATTTTGGGAGAGCGATGTTTGGACGTTAAATTGCTTAAATATTTACAGTGAACATTTAGTTACACCTCGACTCCTGATGGGATGTGTGTTTCAGAAGTAGTCGACTAAATCTTCTCTGTTTGCTTCAAACCCTATGTCCGTTGTAAACACGGTTAGGAGCTCTTCTTTGCACATTTTATCTTCATTTTGGTGCCTTCAGCTGCCTGTGGGCTCTCGCCAGAAAGCGGTATATAATCTTCACTGTAGAAAACAAATCTTATTACCTCTCGGTTGCGATTTGGTGCCATCAATTATTCATCATGTACTGATTGTACAACGACTGGGAGATTCATTGTAGTCACATTGTATTTACACAGTCTGAAAGTCTCTGAGCTTGTTGTCAAATTATATATGTATTAGAATGGAGAGGATACATTTGGCTTGTTGAGAGATGAAATATTTAGACAAGAGCAAATCTGAAGCTAAATGCCATCTGTGCCTCCAGTGTTCCCTACAGGAGTCAAAGTCAATTTCTGCTTATGAGTTGTGGTGTTGTGTTGGGGAGCGAGAGACAACAGGATGGTTAGATCAGCGAAATGCCACCGACATGCTGAGCAGGGCTAATCCATAGTGGCAGTGGATACATAAAGCCAGCCAGAAAAGTCACGTCCTCTCGTACCCCAGGAAACGCAAATCACTTCTTATTACGGACGTGCTAAACAGTTCATTTGCCACCGCGCACACTGAGATTCAAAGACGCCGCGTCACGCCGGCCGTAAAGGACCTCTCTGATCGGGTTTTGTCGTGTGACTGTGTGCAAAGGAGGCGGTTTCAATGCCAGTAAGGAGATTAGAAACGAAATTTTAACTCAAATGGGCAGAAAGAGATTTTTTTTTCTACTATTTATCATGCTGGCAGGAACCGAACGGATGGACTTTGGCCTGAAAGGGACTCGGCACATCAGGTGGCAAAATGCTTATTAGCATAAATGAGAGCTGGAATATTATTCAAATGAGGCAGAGACCAGTGCTCAGCTGCTGCTATTCCTAAAATACAGGCAGTTTGGCTCTATCAGACAGGTTCAACAGGAGATTCAGTAATATTTAAAGAAAAAATTACCTTGTTCCTTTTGAAAAAGAGCCAAACTACTAACAACCAGCTGTATATTTAGTGAAAAATCCTTTTAATAATCAAAACTCACCAGATAATTAAGCTGCACTTCCTTTTTAATTGAGTTGTTGTCCTTCAGAAGAAACGTTCCTAACTCAAGGTCACACTGTTCCCCACTTTTTAAACAAACTCCACTTACAGAAGAATTACCGTCAAAGGCTGGAATAAAGAAGGTGAGTGGAAGGGAATTTGTGAATAACTTCTTTTGTAACATTTAAACACCGAAGCTTTCTCCCAGTCTGTTTTGAATTCCCAACGACGAGCCCAAAAAGCCTCTGCACTCTGCACAGAAACGTGTGACGTTGCACAAATACACAGGTGGGCTCAGTACTAGTTAACCTGAGACTCCTGTTAGGTGTTTCAGTGAGGTAAACAGGAAAGTGACCCAGTGTGCTCCAGCAGTGAATCATTGATGCACAAAGAGATGATGTGTGAAGGAACCGGATGCAAGGATTCAGCCAACAGAGTTCAGCAGAGGGTGAAATATCATTGCAGGAATAACAGAACAGTTGTTGTGGCACGACTTCAGACTGACTCGACTGGACTAGGCCCGACTCGGCTTGACTTGACTCTACGTGACCCATCTTAACTTGACATCACAACTCTGCTCCATTTGATCCAGCTTGACTTGACTTGACTTGACTCAGCTTGAATTGACTCAACTCCACTTCTCTTGACTTGATTCGGATTGACTCGAGTCAACTTGACTTAACACAGCTTAACTTGACTCAACTTCACTCAACCTGAATAGACTCGGGTTGACTTGACTCCACTCAACATGACCTGACTTGATTCAACTTGAAATGACTCAGCTCGACGTGACTCAACTTCTCCTCACTTGACCTACCCCAGATTGACTCGAGTCAACTTGGCTTCACTCAGGTTGAATTGACTGCTCTCCACTCCACACCACTCAACATGACTTGACTCAACCTGAATTGTTGAGCTCAACTTGACTCAACTCCTCCCTACTTGACTTGACTCCACTCCACTCAACTTGGCTTGGCTAGATATGAATCAGAACCAAAGCAGGGTTACGGAATGTTGATGATCTGTTCCAAGCACTGAGATCATGACAGGCTGGTGGATTTTAGGCATAGAAAACATTGACTCACCAGGATGTGACACCGCTTTTCCAAGTCTGAGGCCAGAACAAGGAGGAATGCTACCTCCAGGTTGCAGAGTGAGTTTGGCCAGGCTCAGCTCTACAAGTTTGTGATTGGAACCAAGCTGCTACAGCTACTCATCAAAAGAAGTCCACTGAGGTGATCTTATTAGAATACCTTCTAGTCACTTCCTCCCAGAGATTTTATGGCCACGGCCCACCAGAAGGAGACCCAGAACTCGCTGGAGTGATTATGCATCCCCTCTGACCTGCAGATTCTCTGGATTCCCCCTGGAGGAGTTGGTAGAGGAATATGTCTGAGTTTCCCTGCTGAGTCTGTTACCACAGAAACCCAGCTTGGAAGGAAAACGATGGTTAGAGAACTTGTGGTACTTTATGGCTATGTGCTAACAGGAGTGCTTGTAATCTCAAAAACTTCTCAGTGAAGAGGCAGAGAATTTGGCTAATGGTCTTAAAGCTGCAAAACCAGCCCCTTCCTGCTTGAGTCAACAGGCCCACTAGCTGCATTTAACCATCTCATGATCCCACTTGTTACTTTCTCCTCGCTTTAATTCAAAGACACACTTTTCTATTTTAATAATTGAATTTAACGTCTCTATTAAACTGATTTTAGCTCGCCTCACTAGTTCCGGAGCAGCGCAGGCCTAAGCCATCTCGAAACAGCTTGATCGTTGACGGCTCAGCAGCGCGTTGGCAGGCAGACGACTCGGGTTAGACGCTGAGTGAAAGAAAATGTCACCCTGAGAAGAGGCCATGCTTGATTGCACTGGGATTGATCAGTGCTTGATGCTCACAAGAGCGTTTGATTTGACATCTCTGCTGCAACCCTAAAATCTCCTTCGCATTCAGATTGGAGTCCTTCTGCGACCCGATCAGCAGACGTCTTCCTCGTCTTCGTTCGGATGACACCGATAATTGACAAGCGCTGGAGGGCTTGAGGATTGCACGTGGCTCCTTGTCCGTGATCTCTAAAACAAGACGTTCTGAAGTTCATCTTTTGCTTTTTGGGCTGAATTAAAAATAGTTATTACTGCAAGTTAAAGTAAGCTTTTACTGACCCAGATAATACTCTATCATCGCTACACCCTTCATGCCACACCTGGTTTGATTTCTTTTTGGGACAAATTGCCAGACCACTGGCAGGTTTGCTTCGTTCTTGTGATTTCACAGTGACAAGTAAACACCTAATGCCAAATTTATGGCTTATTGCCTCAACTTGTTTGGATAGAACGAGTTAAAAACTGCTCGCGGCACTCTTCTGTAACCAAAGTGAGGAGCTTATTCACTGCTGTTGTCACGCTTGTCAGAGTGAAGCCACATCACCAACATTTGCTCTAAATGCGGCTCACTGAGATGTGCAACGTACGGTTTTAGGAGTTCAGCACACGGTGCACATTCTGCGATATTTCCGAACATAAAAACCCTGATGATGTGTTTCCTTTTTTTTAAAGGAAGACAATCATTTATTATTACCAGATTTCTAAGTGTGCTTTTCAACAGCTTGTTCCCTCACTGCAGAGTCATCAAATTTAATGCCTACAAGTGTGAGGACCACTTACCGATCCCAGCGCTTTAAACCTGATGCAGCCAAGAGTTTCATGGGCGGGCGTATGTTACACGAGGTTAATACCCATCAAGGGGCCAGGCATGTGTGTGTCGGTGATCATCAACTGTGGAACAACGTGTTCCTGCTCTCCCTGAGTCCGGCTGGGTTCCCCTGTGACTAGGCTGAAATGGAAGTGTGCTGCAGGTCAGCGTCGGGCTGTAATTATTTCCTCACTTCATTAAGTGCGAGTAAACCATCACACTCAGCGCTGCAGCTAATGCGATGCCCCTCTGGCATTGTAATGCTCTCTAAATGAATGCCCCTCTGACAGCCTTGAGCCTAGTGGGCAGCAGATTACTGCAGGGTTAGCCCCAACAATGCTCGAGCCTCGAGCAGCAGAAGCATTCATTATCGGGCTTGATATGACCCAGCCTGCTCTCGTCAGAATCGAAGGCCTCGGGCTCGTGTGAATCCTCTAAAGTCTCGTTCGGGCACCACATCAGTGAATCATAAATTAAATGTAAATGCCATCTGAAAGTACTTCACTTTGACAGGTAATATGCTCTTATAACCTATGACTATTTGCCCGTTGCGGCCGCTGCAGCAGGTGCTGCTGAAGAATTTAGAGTTCTGAGCTTAGCTCGGCCATTAACTTTACTTCCTTCTTTTATTTATTTGTTTTTATTTTTAGGTGAGACAACCGCTGAGGAGATGTACGACAGGATGTTTACCGTCACCAGCCGGGTGAGGTTTTCTGTCACCAAAGAGGATGATGGAGTGCCAGTCGACTGCATCATTGACCACCCAGCTGCAAAGGACCTTCTGGCTCAAAGACACTTGGAAGTTCTCTGTGAGTGAACAAGAACTGGATGGTTCCTGGGTTATAACCAAGACCTAGTAGAGAGTGTTGCACCTCATTTACACTGAGTACGGAATGGATGCGGTCCGGATTCTGGACCGCTTCCAGCCGGACAGCCACTATCAACGACCGTGGATCGTGTGCTGAATGTCTGCGGAAATTTGCTCTGACGGTGATCAGAAATTTGACATATTACGTTTAAAGATACAGTTGTAAAAATAATATGAACTAGCATTCACAATAAACTGATACCACTGTCATTAATAATAATATTAATAAATTGTCAGGGGGAAAAAATCCAACACAGGTTTTATTTTGAAATACATTGGGATGCGCCTGGTTGAAACAGGTCTCACTTCCTGTTTAGTTCATATTATTTCTGGAACTTCATGAAAATCCACATGTGGTGTTAAGAAAACAATAGAGTCCATGCTGACACTTTCCAGAGCTCCGCATCCAGATCCACGCCACATCTGGTGTGAATGTTCCTAAAAGAGGTCGAACGAGTTGTCCAGCAATCAAAAGGTTGTAGGTTCAATCCTGCTAGAGAATGCTGTCCGTGGGCAAGACACTTAACCCACCGTGCCTGCTGGTAGTGGTCGGAGGGACCGGTGGCGCCAGTGCTTGGCAGCCTCGGCTCTGTCATTGCGCCCCGGGGCAGCTGTGGCTGCATCTTAGCTAATCCCCACCAGCGTGTGAATGGGTGAATGACCATGTTGTGAAGCGCCTTGGGGGGCTGTAGAACCCTAAGAAGGCGCTATACAAATACAGGTCATTTAAGGCCCTGTCCACACGTAGCCGGGGATCTGCCAAAACGTAGATATTGTTCTACGTTTTGGCCTGTCATCCACACGAAAACAGAGTTTTTTCACACGAAAACGGATCTTTTTAAAAACTCCGGCCAAAGTGAAGATCTGCGTTTTCTCCGTTTTGGGTGTCTGCGTGTGGACAGACAAAACCGGAGTTTTAAGGGCCGCAACGTCACTTTCCGCGACAAAAACATGCTGACATCACGTGTGCGACCTGTGTTTACACTAGCCGACAGCATGGATGCCCTCAGAGCTGCGCTCGCTTTATCAGTTGTCCAAGCGCTTTTTGCTTGTTTGTTTTTGCAAGCGGAATTACTGCTCCTTGCGGAAGACCACAGATGAAGGACGAGGCTAAGAACGGGGGAAGTACTGCCGCCTACAGGTCTGGCATGTCCTTAACAACGTATTTATCTGGGTACGTGTGGACAGAGTTTTTTTTTTTAAACGAGGTGATGTGGATGCAAGTTTTTGGAGGGGCGGATATTCGTTTTAAAAAAAAAACCGACTACGTGTGGACTAGGCCTAAGAAGGGGTAGATGCACTGATTTTACTATAATGAAAATAATAATGAATATTTTTCTGGCAGAAAAAGGAAGTCGACAGCCTCCACAGCAACACAGCAGACATGTCTGTTGATTTTCATGAGAACATTTGTTCCCCTTGGAACGCAGCACAAATACGTCTCAAGAGTGTTGGTCTGCGATTGTCCGTTTGTCCACTCACTCTACCGCTACTTTTGCTTCACAGAAGATTCACAAGGGGATAAAAGCACACAGCTGTTATTGTTGCAGCAGAACAGTACTTTCTAATTATTGGATATTCCTAATGTTTTCCTTTTCAACACGTAAGCATCTGCACCACTGTGGATATTTTTAGACTGTCTCACTGAGACTGATTTCCCCACATTAATAAAAAAAAGTTTAAAAAAGTGACGTGAATTGCAGCTGCAGCTCTGTTAATGTATGCAAATCTCCAACTGTGTTAATTATGAATTAATCTCTCATTCAAACCAAACAAATACAGAAAACAATGTAATAATGCAGCAGTAGTCGGCAGCTCCACAAATAAATCTTCATATCTGCAGTTTAGACTGAGCCACCACAGCTCCAAAAGTGATTCCAGCAATTGTTTTGTTTGCTGTAATATGACCAATGTATGCCTTTGGGAAAAAGGAAAGAACTTATGCAATATGTTTAATATCTAAGCTTTTTACATTCAGTCCAAGAATATTGAAAAACCTTCTGCCAAAATTGCATTTTCACTCCCCAATCTGAACTGACCTAACAGTAAGAAAAATGATGTTGTCACGACGTGCGCGGAGTGGAGCGGAGGAAAGGCGTGGATCCAGACCGGGGAGGAAACAGGCAGGCAGGTAGGTAGGTAGGATATCTTAACATGGGTTTATTAAGCACGCTGACACTGGAACAATGACACCACAAGGAACACAGAACAGCAGGGGTTTAAATACATGAGGAACAGGAGCTATGGTGATTGGGAAACAAGAGGCAGGTGGGAGCAATTAACGGAGACACAGACTACAACCTAGGAGAAGACAGGACAGGGTGTGACAGTACCCCCCCCCCTCAAAGGGCGGATCCCAGACGCCCACAGGAACCAGGAGCAGGGCGGGGGGAGGGGGACCCGGATGGAGGGCCCAGAGGACGATGGAGAGGCGGCAGGGAACGGCAGAGTCCGGGTGCCGGCGCCTGAGGCAGATGAGGCGACGGGCCCTTGGAGGCCGGCGCCTGCGGCAGATGAGGAGGCGACGGGCCCTTGGAGGCCGGCGCCTGCGGCAGATGAGGAGGCGACGGGCCCTTGGAGGCCGGCGCCTGCGGCAGATGAGGAGACGACGGGCCCTTGGAGGCCGGCGCCTGCGGCAGATGAGGAGGCGACGGGCCCTTGGAGGCCGGCGCCTGCGGCAGATGAGGAGGCGACGGGCCCTTGGAGGCCGGCGCCTGCGGCAGAAGAGGAGGCGACGGGCCTCTGGAGGCCGGCGCCTGCGGCAGAGGAGGAGCTCTGCAGGCTGGGCCGGCGACAAAGTCACTGCAGGCTGGGCCGGCGTTGCCCTCAAAACCACCATCGGAACTGGAGACCGTGGAGATGCCGGGCTGGACGGAGCGTCGGCCTCTTGAGTGCAAAGAGCATCCCCAGACGAGACAGCGACGTCATCAGAAGAGGAGGCGACGTCATCGGACGAGGCGGCGGCGACGTCATCGGACGAGGCGACGTCATCGGACGAGGCGGCGGCGACGTCATCGGACGAGGCGACGTCATCGGACGAGGCGGCGGTGACGTCATCGGACGAGGCGACGTCATCGGACGAGGCGGCGGCTACGTCACCGTCGAGATCGGACGGGGCGTCATCGGACGAGGCGACGTCATCAGACGGGGCGTCATCAGACGAGGCGACGTCATCGGACGGGGCGTCATCAGACGAGGAGGCGACGTCATCGGACGGGACGTCATCAGAAGAGGAGGCGACGTCATCGGACGGGACGTCATCAGAAGAGGAGGCGACGTCATCGGACGGGACGTCATCAGAAGAGGAGGCGACGTCATCGGACGGGACGTCATCAGAAGAGGGGGGGACGTCATCGGACGGGACGTCATCAGAAGAGGAGGCGACGTCATCGGACGGGACGTCATCAGAAGAGTGGGCGACGTCATCGGACGGGACGTCATCAGAAGAGGGGGCGACGTCATCGGACGGGACGTCATCAGAAGAGGGGGCGACGTCATCGGACGGGACGTCATCAGAAGAGGGGGCGACGTCATCGGACGGGACGTCATCAGAAGAGGAGGCGATGTCATCGGACACGTCGTCATCAGGGGCGACGACTTCGGACACGTCGTCATCAGGGGCGACGACTTCGGACACGTCGTCATCAGGGGCGACGACTTCGGACACGTCGTCATCAGGGGCGACCACTTCGGACACGTCGTCATCAGGGGCGACGACTTCGGACACGTCGTCATCAGGGGCGACGACTTCGGAACAGGAAGGGGCGTCGACCACCATCGACTTCGGGTCCAGGGGCGTCGACTTCTGGTCCTTCGATTTTCGGACCGTCGACCTCTGGACCGCTGGCCTCTGGACCGGAACCGGAACCGTCTGCTTCTGGCCCGGAGGAGTCGGCTTCTGGTCCCTCGACTTCTGGACCGCCGAGTTTTGGACCGGATCCGGCTCCATCTGCTTCCGGGTCGGTACCCTCCGTCTCTCGGCCCGCTCCGTCGGCTTATGGGCCGGTGACGTCTGCTTCTGGGCCGGTGGCAGAGCCGCTGCTAGGAGGGCTTGGAGCGTTGAGGAGAGGTGGGAGGTCAGCTCGTCCAGCTGTAGCTCCCTGAGGCTGAGCGTCCAATGGAGCTGGGCCAGTTCAGCCCGCTGACCGGCGAGCTCCGCTGGGGGAACCCCGCGCTCGCTCCTCTGGCCCTGGGACGAGGAGGATAGGGCGTCCAGGTGAGACTCCTTGCGGCTGAGGAGCTCGCGGAACCGGCCGAGCTCCGCCCGTTGCTCCATCAGCCGGGCCGCGATTGCTGCTCCTTCCTCTGCAACCGACGGGGGCTCCAGTTCGGCAGGAGACGGGACTGGTGGTCTGGGCGGGTGCGTGTCCGAACTGCCGCGCCGGGCACGGCCAGCGGCGGGCTCGAAGCTCCGTCCAGAAGCGCTGGGCTGTGGTGGCTTCCGGCGTCTCTCCCCACGCCGTGGACCGACTCCGGGGGAACAGATCGCCAGCCTCGTGCCCTCATAGCTGGAGCGATCTGGCAGTGGCTCCCGATCCAAACATGCCTCCGGTTCCGGGAGGACAGGGAGGAACGCTGCGGCCGAAGGTCGGCGACGCCAGCGGCGGCGAGGCGGAGCTGGGGCAGAAGGAGATGGAGAAGCTGGCCGGTGGTCGGACGTGAGCCACTGGAGCAGGTTCTCCCAGGGCAGAATCTCCCGGCTGGATCCATCAACGGGTTCGGGTGGTGTCATTCTGTCACGACGTGCGCGGAGTGGAGCGGAGGAAAGGCGTGGATCCAGACCGGGGAGGAGACAGACAGACAGACAGACAGACAGACAGACAGACAGGCAGGCAGGCAGGCGGGCAGGCAGGCGGGCAGGCGGGCGGGCGGGCGGGCGGGTGGGCGGGCGGGCAGGCAGGCAGGCAGGCAATCTTAACATGGGTTTATTAAGCACGCTGACACTGGAACAATGACACCACAAGGAACACAGAACAGCAGGGGTTTAAATACATGAGGAACAGGAGCTATGGTGATTGGGAAACAAGAGGCAGGTGGGAGCAATTAACGGAGACACAGACTACAACCTAGGAGAAGACAGGACAGGGTGTGACAGATGTTTAGTTTTAAACCTTCACAAATTTGACAAAGTTAATGGAGCCTTTCTTTCATCTGGAACCTAAAATAATGTCAGGTCTAAAGTTATTTACACATTCATCATAATGAATTCACCATAGTGATTTCAACTTTAACCTGTAGTTTTAAAGGTAAAGCCACATGAAATGTTTCAAATATGTTCAATGACATGTCCTGGAAAAAAAGTATGTTTAAGAAAAAGTGGAAATATTAAAACCCAAAATCTTGAGGGCATAAAAAGTCAAAAAAATGTCCTAAATGTGTTTGTACTTGTTTCATTTTTACTAATATTGTAATAAATGAGGATGGGAAAGGTTTTACTGGGTGTACTACAAACACCTTCAAAATAAAAGTAATGAAAATACTAACATATTTTTATTTTTTAATATATTTAATTGATTCAAAAGGAAAAAAAATCATTTCTAAACTATTTGAATGAAAAGGAGCAGAGAAGAAAACACACACACATGAAATATCATAATTCCAATTATTTTCTAACCTTCAAACACAAACTCAAAGTGTGTAAGTTCTACATGTCGCTCACCACAGCAAGTTAACACATTTGCAGCCCATTATTCTGCTGTAAAATTGAACTGCTATGGGTAATCAGACATTATTTACAGATGGAGCAAAACGACTTTCATTTCATTGTAAAAATCAATTAGGTTGACTCATTCACTGCCAGCCGTTTCCTGATCGCTAACGGGCTTCGCTGCCAGCGTTTCTCACCGTTTTTACTGTTTTTTAATAGTCACAGAACATTGCGTGCTAGGATGATGTCGAAGCCAAAACAACCAAAACATAGCGGAGACTCACCTCTTACATCAGGAAGAATCTGCGTGTTTTCAGCATTATCCGTTCTTTCATAATCTGTTGTCGAATTGTAATCGGCAGACGCTTTTCTGGTTCACGCCTCACTTTTTTTTTTTACAGGAACGGCCCAAAATGATCTCCTAACACATTGATGTTCTGCTTCCTGATCACGTGACGTGTGACGTATGCGGATGAAGATCGGCTTCAGGGCTGAGATGTTTGTTCTCTCAGCGCGGGGGCTCGTTCCGATTTTCAAACAGTAAAAAAATGCAAATGACGACTTTAGTCGTCATTGGCAGTGAACGGTTGGATCTAAAATGACGACTTTAGTCGTCAATGGCAGTGAATGAGTTAAAGGTGTAATATGTAAGGATGTACCACATCCTGTGGTCAAGTTTGGTTGCTGCAGTCCATTTTTAAAATACACAAGGTGACTTTTTCACTACCGTTTTGTAAGGTTCATGACTGCTGCCAGCTACAGCTCAACACTAGAAAACACTAGATGATGTGAGAAGATAAGCCACCGTCAACGTTAAAATTCCACTAGTCATCATCACATGATGGTGAAATTACTCCGTAGTTGATCCATCCCCACGGGGAACGGTGAGCTGCAGCACTGACTGCACTTGGGAAATATTTGGTGGTTTAACCCCCTAATCCAACCCCTTAAAGTGGTGTCAAACAGGGAGGCATTGGGTCCCATTGTTAACATCTTTGATATGAACCAACTGGATTTGTACCCTTATCTCTTAGTCCCAGGGCGGATACTCTACCACAAGGCCACTGCGAAGGTGTTTGGAAAGTAGACAAATAAATTTCACTGTAATATTAAATAGTTGATCGATGAAAAAGTAGCCTAACTAGAGCTGGCTATAGCTTCTAATAACGAGCCCATTAGCATTGTTAGCTCAATTTTGGCCTCTAGCTTTTTTTTTTTTGCTCGATATTAGAGTAAAACAAAAAGACGCCGTGGCTTCTTAGGAGTACAAGAAATAACTAACTTCTTTGTCGCTCCTGTTGGCCTAAGAACTTTACAAAATGCTGCTGGGTTTTGCAGGCCGGTGTGAAATTACAAATGCCAGCGCTGCCGCGCCAACTTGGCCCTTACTCCATAACCCTGCAGGCTCACATATTGTAAACAATACATTCCTTTTTGGCCATTTGGAAATGAGACCCCCCCCCCCCCCACACACACACACACACACACACACACACACACCCTCGGTTGGCAGACATAGAAATCTGCTTCAATTTAACCTTCCTTCCAACATGATTGAGGCATCAGTTTTGTAATTCTGCTGCTTTAATGTTCTTACATATTGCACCTTTAATTTCCACATGGCAATGAGGGTGTAAAATATATTTGCTTCAGATCATAGCTGTAAAATATGATTTACAAGTCTTTGTTCAATATTCATGCCTGTAACATTCAGTTTTTATGTTTTCTGGTGTCTAACAATAGATCAAAAACTTTTTATCCCTCAGACGTCAAAGGGTGTTTAGGCATTCTTAAATGGTGCCTTGATTGAAGAGGTAATACAAGCTGCCTATCACTGTTAAACATCAAAGAAAGGTTAAGGCACTCTTTTGTAGTCTATGCCGAATATTAATTTTTTTTCTTCCAGGTAGATCGCTGTTTTGTTTGACCTTTCAAGGAATAAGAGAAAGGTTGACTGAAATCGCCTGACATTTTGATAATCTTTTGCAAGCTATGATAAGAGAGGGGAGAAAAAAAATATTTGGCTGTAAGGTACTGCCGCAAACTGTCTACTGAGCACACTAAAGAATCATTTTATCATCTGTGTTTCACTCGTGGCTGTTATGCTTTAATTTAAAAGCTCCGTTCTCTTTGTAGTTTGGTTTACTGCTGGAGGTGAAGAAAATTCATGGTACATCATCATTGTTTTATTTTCAGATAAACCAGAGGTGAAGATTGTGGTGACATATCCTGAAGGTTTAACAAGAGAGGGCGACAATCTAGATTTGACATGCATCGCTGAAGGGAAGCCACGGTGAGTATTCTCGCAGACGGATTTGCTGCAGGAGTCAGAAAATCTGCTGTATATCCTTTTCTCTGCCAGCTTCCCCCTTAACCTTTCATTGTTCCATTAAACCAGTTGTTAGCATGCTGTACGCCATTAGACAGAACCTGCCCACAGTCCTCCTCTGCAGATCTCGGCTGTGACCTTTATTTCAGATTTCTTGCATGGAAAGACAGCGCCTGACTGATGCCTTTGGTATTTGTGCTCTGAAGTCCCCATCAGATCAAATGGCTGAGAGTAGACGAGGATGTGCCGCTGCACACCGTGGTCACTGGTTCTGAGCTCTACATCGAGAACCTGAACAAGTCGTATAATGGCACCTATCGCTGTGTGGCTTCTAACGCTGTGGGAGAGGCCTACGATGACTATGTCCTCTATGTTTATGGTATGTATCCCAAACAGGATGCATCTGAATTTCTGGTTATGGAACAAAACTGTTTTTTAAGTTCATAGATCTATTCAGTTGGAATGGAAAAAAATACCAAGAAATACTGGGGTCAGAAAAAACCTGGCAGGTCTACGTCACACTGTGAATTTGCATTCATGGACTGACCCATCTTGGCTCATGACAGGAAAGGCTTTTGTTGATTTAGCATCCAGGAGAGAGCAGAGCACATTTTGGCTAAAAAAATGCTAATCGTTAGCATTAGCAACGTGGCAGAACTTCTTCAGTCTTGTGTTATTTGTAGAGTTAAAGCAACATAGCTGAGCTAATGGGGAGCCTAACGCCGGGGACACACCGGCTGCCGAAGCGCCGCAAAACGGGGGCCGCCTTCATTTGGTGCCCTTGTTATCCTATTCTATAGACCACATGGGCCGCCGAAGCGCCGCTTGCTGGCCCGCGCCGGCGCTCCAGCCCGCGCCGTGCAGCGATCATTTCGGCGTCTGCTCTATTTTTTTCATGAGCCGCGGGTGATCCGCGTCAATTCTGGCAGGAAGTCAAACCTAGACATAAGAGGCAGGCTGGTAAATTTAACAAAATAAAGCATTTCAAAATACAATTCCGCGATAGTCAAATGTGTTCGTAAACAGACACTGCATAAAAACCACACAAACACACACACACCACACACACACACACACACACACACACACACACACTGAACTTGTGTGTGTGTGTGACCACGTGAAGGGGTGTGTTTTGGGGTGTCTTTCAACCAGAGCAAACAGGACAGAGAGGCAGAAAGTCGTAGGCCAGCTATTAACAACTGGTTCACACCATAGGTTCACACACACACACGTACAAACACACACACAAACAGCAAGGGGGATAGGGGTGTAGAGGAAAAGAGCAGAGAAAAGGCAGAGAGGAAATGGAGGATGCCAAGTAGTTTAAAGAAAAACTACGAGGCGCGCCTCAACCGGAGCGGAGACACAAGCGTCTGGTCTGAACTGAGGAGCAGAGGCCGAATTTCGTGAGCGCTTTGCCTCCCGGTGCTTCGCAGCACTTCGGCAGCAGGTGTGTCCCCGGCCTAAGGCTCTTCCCTTTCTGGTTGGCTCATGAGTCTCCTGAACAAAGAAAAAATTCATGTAAGTGACTGGGGCTATGAAAGCTTTTTTTCTAATCCGCTTTGTCTTATGCTCTGAATCACACAAATGTTGTACTTCAATTTAAATGAAAAGAAATCATGAATTTTGACTATGTCTTTCACGTAATATGAAATTTGTTAGCTTGTGAAAATTCGTACATAATAATAAATTTGTGTTGTTAAAGCAACTACAAATCAGACTTTGCATAAGTTAAATCACCTCTGAATCTCTTCTCACATGGCCTTGCTTCTTCTTACCACATGGCCAGATTTATAGAGGCTTTTCCCACATTTATTGCTCCTTTTTATCCTGGAAGAAGGATTCCTATAGGCAGGGCCAGATTATCATTGCAGGGAGCCCTGGGCACAATGTGCTTAGCCCCCACCCCCACCCCCATCCCCTACCCCACCCATCCTCCCCCAACATTACTGTCACCCATTAGGACTTTTTAGACATTTCATAACATTGTCAATATTAAAAATTGCTTACTTATGTTGATACAAAAACATTTACCTCCAGGTCAAAATAGTTTCATAACCTAATCACAACCACTCATACCTGATGATTTTCTTATTGTGCCTCACTCATATGTCTTTATTCCTCTGTCCTCTCTCTTTTCTCCTCTTTCTCTCTCTTCCTCACAGTGCTCCTGTCTTCTCTTCTGTCTGTACTAACAAAAATGTTGTCAATCTGTGGGACAGTGGGGGCAAGTGAGTCTGCTGTAAATGAGATCCCTCTGTCAAACTACAACAGAAAGTAATGCAGGATTATTTAAAAGATTATACAGTTATTGAAAAGTTTGCAAAGAAGAAATGTATGCATGTTTTTTGTCTCCTGTCTCCTTCCTCCTCTTGTTTCCTTCCTCATCTTGTCTCCTGTCTCCTTCCTCATCTTGTCTCCTGTCTCCTTCCTCGTCTTGTCTCCTGTCTCCTTCCTCGTCTTTTCTCATGTCTCCTTCCTCCTATTGTCTCCTGTTTCCTTCCTCGTCTTGTCTCCTGTCTCCTTCCTCCTCTTGTCTCCTGTCTCCCTCCTCCTCTTGACTCCTGACTCCTTCCTTCTTTTTTTGTCTCCTCTTGTTGGTCTCCTCTCTTGCCTTCAGAAAAACTGTTTTCTGGCCTTTCTATTAGTAAATTCATTTACAATGTCATGGAAGTCCAGATTCCTGACAAGCTGAGATTCAAAAACCATCAGTGAAAGCGCACTGAGGCACTGTTGAGTTTGTGTTGTTCTCAGTTCATTTTTTTATTCTTGCCATTTGTGAAAATGATTGTTCCCCTTCACAATTTGAAACTGGTAGAGTTAGAAAAATCCGCAGGGTCACAAACACATAGGGAAGATGGATTGTAGACTGTTTTTTAGCCCCAAAACTATCCTGGTTCTACTTATATTACATTATCTATGTGGACTCTCCAGGGATTATTTAGAGCTGATAGGCGCGCGCTCTGATCGTTGATGCGCTCAAGACAGATGCGACCTGAGCACAGCTGCAGTAACATTCTCAAAGTGTCGCCACCTCAAAAACAAAGTTAACTCGCGATCATTTATGTCGACTCATATCCTTTCATGCTTTCTGTCTTTTACTTGTGCTTGACGCATTTCGCTGCTGTGGAGCGGAGCGCATCACCTGTTTCATCCTGCATGGCGCGCACGGTCGGTAGATCATTTTTTAACTGCAGTTCAAATGTAACTCATAAGGTGAAAACATATGAAGTCAGGTGTTTTTCTTTAGGATTGAGAGGAGATGCAGGAAGATAACAGAGACAGGACAGAAAAATAGTCAAATAAAAACAAGTTTGTTTTTGTACCTGGTGGTTGCAACAAACAAACACCACTGAAAATAATCAGAGGTGAGGAACAGAAAATGAAATGATTCTTTCAATGTTTAGAGCAGCAGGAACTCTGAGAGGCTGCAGGCGCATCAGTGAGTTTGCAGCCGCTGCGCATGTGGCGGGGGGAAGAGGGCTGAAGCAGGGAACAGTAAAGATGCAAAAACTAGCATTGTTAAAAGAATTGTGTGTTAACTTAGAAAATGTGGGCACAATTTAAATTACTTGTCAACTTTTTTCTCCAACGTTAAGACTGCTGCACAAAAATAAAAAATAACCACAAAAAAAAAATAAGACTGCTGCTCATGTGGGCCCCCTTGTGGCTGTGGGCCCCTGGGCCTGTGCCCAGTTTGCCCGTATTATAATCCGGCCTTGCCTATAGGGAGCCTAAGTCACGCCCATCTACTTCCGGACCATGGGTCCCCGGAAAAACAAAAAAATGAATGCCAGTCAACGGGGCTAAAACGCTATTTTCTAATTCTGCTTTTTCTGAACTATGGATTTCACATATGATGTCCGTGAATTTTAAAGACACATATTGATGCCAAGAACGAGCTTATTTTTGAACGTTATGTTAGGTTTTGTGTGAAAAAACATCCAGGATTACAAATGCGCTTCACCAAAGTGGTGTCAGCAAACCAGACACGGAGAAAAGGAGAGGGAAAATGGCTGTACGTTCATCAAACTTCAAATCCTTCCTTCAGGAGGAAAGAACCACCATAAATCTAGCCATCTGGTAAGTTGCAGCTACGCTAGTGGAGAGGAAATCCTGTGGTGACGTCATATATGCAAAGTACTGACATCTTATTTTTAGTCATGCTAATTACGAACTTTTACAAGCTGATAAATCGCAAAGTATGTAACTGGTGTGTTCAAAACACACTTCATTACTTTACATTTTATTTACATCTCTAATTTCCCTCTGGGAATTAATAAAGTATTGATTGATTGATTGATTGATTGATTGATTGATTGATTGATTGAAATTGAATTACAACATATGTGTGGTCCAGGGTGTGAGGCAAATTTAGCCCCGTTCACTTGTATCCATTTTTTGTTTTTCCGGGGAGCCATGAGTCGACCGGAAATGGAAGGGGACTTAGGATATGGAGATAGAGGAAGCGCTGCATCACTTTTAGCCAATCAGTGTTTAGGAGTCCAAATATCACGAATTCTGTCCTCACTTATCCAGCTTACTTCTAGGTCCTGTAACAGAAGGGTGGGAACTTTATTCTACGTAAATGACTCTCAAGGCATGCAGGTATATAAGAGACCACTGCAAATTCATAGAAAAAATAAAATAAACAAATGTAAGAAAAAAGTCTTCACAGCAATCACAGGAAGCAGGAAGTCCAGACTTTATTAGTACGATTCTTATTTTTGAAGCAACAGACGGGCAGAAAATCAACCAGGTGGAACCTGTTGTACAGAAGCAGCATGCGTTGCCGTATGCTTTTTAGTTAGCGGACTCAGAGGAGACACTGAACAGGTCACATTTACACATAAATGTGGAAAATCTCTGCTCACAAGCTTTTAAGCAGCAATTGCAATCTTCAACTTTTCAGCCCCAACCAGCAACACCTTTTGTGACTTGAGGCAATTAATCAGAGTTCACATAGTTCTCCCTGGAGCCTCCTAATAATTATCATGACCGTGCGCCTGTAATGGTCTGTTTATTGGCATTGTGATTGTTAAAATGTATTCTATTTTCCCCGTGAGCCACTTGTTTTAATCTCTCCACAGTGTTTGCAGTGTGCTACTGTTTTATAAAGCAACAGAACCAAGATTTCCATTTCTCTTTCAGAGACCATTTATTATTTGTGATTCTTGACTGAAAACGTGTCATTTCTTCTTCTTTTTATTTAATTTAATTTTTTTTACCTTTTAAACTCGTTTTAGCCAAACCTCCATGAACAGGATTTATAGAGTCCAGGTGTGACTAAATTTTATATTAAGGCTTCTTCATGCAGAACTGAGTCCCCAGGGATGATCTTTGCAGGATCTGTCAGCAAATATGGAGAATTCAGTGGGCTCTCCATACCTGATAGGTCCATGATTATTTTGAGAATGCATCAGTGGCACCCCCAGAAAAGTTTCATAGGGGTGGCCGTAGGGCCAGAGAAAATTTGGGGGTGGCACACCAAAATAATCCTCGTGGTAACTCTGGGAAAGTTTAGCCTGAATTACAGGCCAAAAGTTTGGACATATCTCATTCAATGTTTTTTTTTTTTTTTTTTTCCATGACCATGACCAATTTACAAATGGGCCAACAAGTACTAAACACCTCTGGAAACTCCTTCAAGACTGTTGGAAAACCATTTCAGGTGACTACCTCTTGAAGCTCATCAAGTGAATGCCACGAGTGTGCAAAGCAGTAATCAGAGCAAAGGGTGGCTTTTAATAGAATATAAAACATGTTTTCAGTTATTTCACCTTTTTTGGCTAAGTACACAACTCCACATGTGTTCATTCATAGTTTTGATGCCTTCAGTGAGACTCAACCTATGTAAATGGTCATGAAAATAAAGGAAACACATTGAATGAGAAGGTGTGTTCAAACGTTTGGGCTGTACTGTATGTTCTTTTATTCATTTTCATTAAAAAAAAAGAAAACAACATTAATATGACTTGTTAAGGAACACTGGTCTTCCCTGGGTGTGGAGTGGCCAGCAATTTTCTATGGGTGGCCTTGGTCACCTTTGGCCACCCCTTGGACACACCACTGTATGCACCAAACATCCATAGCAAGGTAGACAATGGTTTATCTTCATTGTGACAGCGTAGTGGGGTTTTGAGTTGAGCTTGGTGGTTAATCCCACCAGCATGGCTTGGTCATTGGGAATTTTATCTTCCAGCATGCATCTGCTTCCTGATGTGGTTTGGTTTGTGGATCTCAATCCTGCAAGAAGAAGGTCTTAGGAGACCATTTAAAGATGTGCATCGTGTTTTAAACCATCAGAAAACATTTTGCTCTGAGAAGAGTTAATCAGATTATCATGTAACACATTAGCTACTGATTTTCTGTCTCACTCAGAAGAAATTTTAGCATAATCCACTTGTAAAGGTCAACGGAGGGCCCGTCTCTGACTATACTTTACAGGCAACAGACAGTTAGCTGCTCTTAGTTAACTTCCCATCATCCAGGCTTCATTTTCTCTTTATTTTAACACAACTGTCACTCATCTCACATCTGCGTTTTTCATGTTTGTTTCTTTTCTTTTCCAACCGCACCAACGACCACAAAGCAAAGCAGAAGCACAACAAATTAATCACTAAGACAATTGTGCTGCTACTGCCATGAATTTTACATGAATCAATTTGTACAAGCAGTAATCTTTTCTCCAGATTCAATAAGCTGTTGAAAGACACCGAGAATCTTTGCACTTGAATCCCCCCGGGGAAACAGTAGGAGGTAATTATCTGAAGTTTTTAAAGCACAAAGGACCTCGTAGCGCAACGTCAGTGAAGCACACACTCCTTGGACCTCGATTTCCTGTTGTTTTTATCATTATTATTATTATTGTTGTTGTTGGCTAGCAGTTGTGCAGAAAGAAGAGGGAAAAAAAACATTTTGGGGGGGGACAGCTGAAGCCATTGTAGGTGAATTTAGCTTTTCTCCCCATGAAACATCCCGCCTGCTGTTCAGAGATGAGTTTCAGCATGTGTGCCAAAAGAAAAAGTTGAAATTTTTGCCAGTAGCACCAGAAAGCAGGAATAGAAGTGACGTTTACTGTCTAAAATTATTCATGAAAGAAAGTTATTCCTTTACGTGAAGTACAATGATTTTGCTATGGTTATGCATCTAGAACTTGAATATAACTTAATTATTTAAAGTCAAAGTCCCATAGTCATCACTCACTGGTGAAATTCATCTTCGCATTTGACCCATCCCCGTGGGGAGCGGTGAGCTGTAGCTGTGGCTATGCTCGGGAATTACTTGGTGCTTCACCCCCCCAGTCCAACTCCTTAAAGCTGAGAGTCAAGCAGGGAGGCATTGGGTCCCATTGTTAAAGTCTTTGGTATGACCCGACCGGGATTTGAACCTCGATCTCCCAGTCTCGAGGCGGACACTACCACTGGGCCAATCTATTACAGGTGAAACTCAAAAAATTAGAATGAGGTGCAAATGTTCATTTATTTCAGTAATTCAACTTAGACTGAAAGACCATTTAAAGGCTCTGGAATCATTTCCAGGTGTCATTAGCTGATTAGGGTGTTATTCTTTGAGTTTATGTTTATGTGTTTAGCTGACACTTTTGTCCAAAGCAACTTACAGGTGATATCAAGCAAGTTTTGAGTCTAGAATATTAAATCTTTTCACAATATTCTAATTTTCTGGGATTTTGAAGTTGGCTTTTCAGAAGCTGTAAGCCATAATCATCACAATTATAATAAATAAAGGCTTGAAATATCTGGTTTTGCATGTAATGATTCTATCTAAAAGATTAGCTTCAAGCTTTAAGTTCAATTACTGAAATAAACAAACTTTTGCACCACATTCAAAATTTTTTCTGTTTCACCGGTGGTCATTTCAACACTTTTAGACATATATCAATTCAAAAGTACACAAAATTGACTAGAAAGTCTGTTTTTTATATATTTGAGACTTACTGTACTTAGTTTTCATGCAATGTTTGAATATAAATGACAAAATTTGCACAAATTCTGAAGCAAGGAAGTTTTCTGAGGTAAAAAGGAGTCATAGATCTCAAAGGTTAACACATGTAAGTAAAATGAGGACCATTGAAACCTTCAGCATCCATCCAAGCGCAGATTCAAAAGTATAAAAAATATATAAGAAGAAAATGTTATGAATTATTGAGTTTTTTTAAACCAAATGTTTAAGCTTAATTTATTTATTGGTTTGAGTCACATAAAAACATTTCTAAACCTCTCACTCCCTTCATAACATTCCTTAAACAAAGCTAAATCTGTTATAAATAGCTGTTTACCCCTCAGTTTGAACCATGTTATTTCACGCTGATGCAGATTGGCAGGTCTGGCTTAAGTTCAGACACCAACACTGGAATTTAAACCCAACACATCCAACATAGTCGCATCCTGTGACGTTTATTGCGTCACACTGAAAGCTGAAAATGAGTGTAATGTACCAAGTGGTCAACTTTCCACCATCATATTGACCAAGAAATAACCGTTCATTTGCAGACACGAAAACTGTCTGCCTCCGACTCCCAAAACAAATCTTTACCACAGTTCTCGCTACTACAAGAAGTCAAAACATCTTTCCTCAAGGTCTGAGGCAGGAGCCTGACAACTGCTTTCTCACTCTGAATAAAGTCAAACTCCTGGGAGTTCCTACATGACCATAAAACTTATAAGTTACAATAATCATATGTGTTGAATGAACATGATGTTTAAATCAAATGAAGAATAATCTGTGCTTTAATCACTGATGCTTTAAAATGAATATTGTTCCTACATTGATCCAGTTCAGATCTTATCTACATCAGATCAGTATGTGTTTGATTTAACAAATTAATCAATATCTACACTCATACACATTACAGTAAGATACTTGTTAATGTTAATATTCAGTTCACATGTGTTTTAAAACATTCTCATTCACCACCTTTGTATCTGAAGGAAGGCGTGGCTTCTGAAGGAATGTTATGGTAAAGCCCTCAAACATGTCAAATTGTGATTTGCCAAGATGTACACTGAACAAAAATGTAAACGCAACACCTTTGTTTCTGCTCCAATTTTTCATGAGATGGACTTAAAGATCTAAAATTCATTCCAGATACACAATATTACCATTTCTCTCAAACATTGTTCACAAATCAGTCTAAATGTGTGATAGTGAGCACTTCTGCTTTGCTGAGATGATCCATCCCACCTCACAGGTGTGCCACATCAACATGCTGATCCAACATCATGAGTAGTGCACAGGTGTACCTTACACTGCCCACAATAAAAGGCCACCCTGGAATGTGTGAAACAAAGGTGTTGCATTTATATTTTTGTTGAGTGTATAAGAAATGGTTTCAATAATATAAGAATTACTTCCCGATTAATTCAGTTTCTAGCTGACTCCTGATTTGGCCAAATCGGGGAAGAAGCAATTTTGAAACCATCTTCTCCTTTAACCTCCAGTCAAAGCCTCTCTGCAACACTGCGGCTGATATCAGACAAACACCATTCACTTAGGTCAGACAAACGGCTCTTCTAATAGCCAAACAAACAGACTTAGATGCAAACAAGCATTCCAGGTTCCTGTTGCGACTTGGAGATATCTGAAGACTAGACGGGTCCTATCTGAGCTAATCTATAGGTTCCTGGTACCTCGAGGTCCATGTCCATCCTGACCTCGTGACCGCCTGGATCTGGACGAGGAGCTCTTCAAAAGGGTATCGTAGGGTCAACAGATTGCGTCGGATGACATTTATAAACAATCTTTAGCTCACCAAACAACAGCAAAATTAACCCAGACTTCACAAATTCTCTCAGATACGAAGAACGGTTTTGCTAAAACATCTAGCTTCCATTACAACATTTCACACATCACATTACATCACGTCATACCCATTACATCACATATCATTATTCATATCTTGTCATGTATAATCATTAGTTTAAGGAAAATAAAGAAATTAATTTTATGAACTATGTACCTGACTCCAAATGAATTAATACGAATTGTGTTTTTGGTCCCTGAACAATTAAAAGGGTGTTTCTCAATTTCAAGGTGCCTGGTCTTGTGAGGCGAAGTCTTGCGAGGCCAGGCGTCTTGCTTGCAAGGACACTGTCCTTTCTTAGTCAAAGAAAATGGTTAAATGGAACAGAGTTGCATCACGTGACCGTGGCTTCCACGGCGGTCACGTAACTTCACGTGACACCGGAGACAACGTTATATTTTATGCGTATTAGTTTCAATATAAATATATAACGAGACTTTTACTTTTTAAATTGTGTGTATGTTTATTAAATAAAACGTATAAGTGAGTTACTACCTGCTAGCCACCGAAGCTGCAACTAATAAGCAACTAACCAACAAGAGATAACTTCTTTGGATCTAAAAAAAAAAAACATTTTTAATTAGCTGACTTACTTTTAAACTTGAAAATTTCCCCGAAGTAGCTGCTGGCTTCTGATCCACCGTCCTTTTGAAAATACCGCAGTGTATTCTGGGTAACTGTTGACCAAGGCTAGGCTACAAGACACCTCCCGTGTATCCTCACTCAGCTAGCTAAACGGCTAACAAACGGAGAACACATGCCTCGGAAGAACATGAATATTGGAACACATCTTGGCGATTCCGATGACATATCTCCTAGGCAACCGAGGTGGGGCCAAGACATCAAGGCAAGGTTCCTTGGCATTGAGAAACACCCAAAGTAACTAGAATCTTCTGATTAAACATTCAAAGATCGAGTAGGTTGATTTTTCATATTCATATGGAATTGTCGCATCTTATTGGTCATTTTTAATAAATATGTAGTTTCTCATCACGCTACATCAGCTTTCCGTGGGTTTTGTGTAAAATGACGATTGCAGGCTTGCTGAAATAGTTTTAATTGTTACTCAGTCAGCATGTTTAGGTCACGCTGACAGCCTTAAACTCAGTCAGAAACCACCAACATAACACTTGTTAGTCTGGCTCATGAGTCAGTGTTTGTGGCAGTTAGAAATGTGTATTTGTAGAGAAAAATATATTTTTGTGAAGGGATTCACGTCAACAAAAACCTCACCGAGTGTGATGCAGCAGTGAATAGGATTTTAATGGAGGGACAAGGTCTCGGGCAAAATATCCCGTCAGAATAAAAGGAGGGAAAAAAAACATTTGTGCTGATTGTCCTGAGCTAATGCAGGTTTTGTTATGTTTTGTTTTTGTAAAAGTAACCTGGGACTGACCGTTTATACCTTTATTCCCAAAATAATTCTGAAATTAATAGTTTGCTGCTTATTACTGACGGCACAAATTCACAGGAAGAATATCCATGTGTGGTTTAGAACACAGCTGGACCGCACTAATCCAAATCCCCACGGTACAAAGGATTCTGAAAAGCATCGGCACTTCAGTTCGTCCTTGATGAAACCTTTTCAGTTGCTTGAAAAAAATCTTTTTCATCAGAATGTTGATTTAAAACACACTGATTTCCTCATCATCTAATATTCAGCTTGTCAAATGGGTTAGTTGATTTTCAGAGACTGATAATTTTATCAGCATTATATCCATGTATGTAGGTTCAACACAACTCTTTGAGTCTTAAATAAAAACTACCAACTACAACTGCCGGCTCACATTAAGGAGGATTTATATACTTCTTAAAGAGTAAGTCACCCCCCTACCAAAGTCCTACCAACCCCACACTTCCTGTTTGAAGAGTACACCAAATGGAGGTGTCGCCTGGCGGACGGAGAGAGTGGCTAGTGGCTCGGTGAATGGATGCTGTTTTAAAGCAGTGAATGCAAGATTCTCTCATATAGAATAAAGTAAATATTATATACTAATTAGTATAGTATTCTAGTTTGACGTTAGCAACTTTATTGTAATATGTATTGTCAAAAATATAAAAATATAACAAGTAACAAAGCCAGTAACTTTTTTTAAATCTTAAATGGCTCCTATGGTCCATAAAATCTTTCTCACATTTAGTAATTTTAGTAGTTTTAGTCTAGACATTTTCAGTTCCTTCCAGAATGAGCTGTTTCAGGGTTCTGTCATTTTAAGAAAAAAATAAGCTAGAGTTGGCCATGCCCCCATCCCCCACTCATGCTGCTATAAGCTGAAAAGTCTGATATACAGAAAGAGCTCAGAGTAGAACTGTTGTTCCTCTAACCTGGAGAGATGAGAAGTGGTTCTATGGAAATTTCCCAATTTGTGACATCACAAACAGGGACTTTTTGAAACAACTTGTTTTAGGCCCATAGTTCCTAAAACAAAACACTGACAGAAAATGGATGGATGTTTTTATTTTCAGGTTTAGAGCGTTAGAAGCAGCACTAAAGGGTGCAAAAAGTTTTATGTACAATGTGTTCCCTTTAACATCAAACAAGAACCTTTGGAAGGAAGTTTATTTGCAGTTTATCCTTGTTCAAAATGCCTGCTTTGATCTTTGTTCTTCTTAGACTAGCCATTAGCTTGTCAATCCATGTTGAACTAATCTCTATTTCTTCAAACAAAATTTCTACAAAGAGATATTGACAAGTTATCTAATAATTGTTTATAACTTTCAAAAGAACCTTTATTCAAGACATTTGAACTCTAAAATTAAAAATATACAGCTAATTAAAACCAATGCAACCAATGAAATCCAAACGTGCTCAGAAGCAGTAAAGCGCAAGTGGGCAGAGCCCACGTGTTTGCCACCATGGCGTAGGTTTTCCTGTGACTCTGAGCACTCTATGGTTATTCATCATGGTGCTCCGCCAGGCGGAGGATGACATCTGCTCACTCCCAACGGACCCATGATGATCACTCCCAAACAAAAGGACAGCATATGCTGCTAAATAGCTCACTCAACTCAGATTATCAAGCTTTCACAACTTAAGTTCTAATAGCCGAGTAAAGATTCCCCTGATCTTACAAGTATAGTTCTCTTTTTGGTGATTCAGAAACAAGTCAGAAAAAATACACCTTTTTTATGCACCTACACAGATCTGTGGGGTCTAATAGTCCAGACACTAAACTAAACTCATGTGTTATGCGTTTCTACTGCTGTTGAATTCATGTATCATTTGATTGACGCTCTGTACTCGTAACACTTATATGAATGAATAAAAGCAACTGGAAGAAAAGGCTCAGAGGTTTAGAGTAAAACCTAAAGTATCGGTGTTTGTCGTTTTGGTCATGACTCCTTCAATTAGTAACTTCATATCAACATATTTTACCAATTTCCATTAAACAGGATCTCTCTAGTGCACCAGTTTTAGGAAGATCTATGACCTCGACTCTCTGTAACGAGACACAGGAGATTGGTAAAAAGGTGCTCAAACTGCATATAATTATTACAGTGACTCCCACTCCTCTTTTCTGGAGGATTTAATGCCAGAGAAAATCGTGTTTTGGTCCGCGTGAGGATTTGTTGTCCCAGACTAATCACGCTTGCTACAGTAGCTTAATGAGTGTGAGTTTCTGCAGCATTGATTGGTCTTAGAATGATAACCTTGTGCATCCCTTTCCCAAGCCTGCTCAATTTAGCTTCCATTTCCAGCTTACAAGATCCAATTAAATCCATCACACAGCTGTCGAACCGAGCCTGTTGTCCGACTATGAGCACGGAACAAATGGTTTTACTTCAACAAGTTGTTTTGTGCTTGATAAATATTTGCTTGTGCAAGTTATTGATAGGAGCAAGGGCGAATTGTCCATCAATTTCACTTTTGGCTCTCCTGCCACCTCCGTTGGTCCTCCAGGCTCGTCCTATTTCTGAAAGACTAATGACCTTTCACTGCGCGACAGCCCGGACGGGTGGGAGGCCGATGTAAATCCATGACAAATCAACTGCCTTTGTGCCGAGCACGTTGTATGCAGTCGGTCGAAGGGCTGAGAAAGAGGCTTCTCACGCTGATCTCCACGAGGGTCTGTCTGCAACGGCCTTTAAATTTAGCCCCCTGGCTGGTGGATGAAGTGGCCAGAGAGCAGTGGCAGCCCGGCGCCATAACTCACACACTGCCGCTGCTTTTACCGCCACACTTCAGCCCCCAATTGACTTTTTGACCTATAAATCCTCAATGGGCGAAAAGTCGAAGACTCACAAGGCGGCGGAAATTTGGGGGTTTGTCGGGGTTTTGACACAACACGAGCAGACAGGACTTATGGCTCTCGTTGTTCTTTTAAAAGGCTGTTGGGAAATGATGTCCTTGTGAATCACATTGCAATAAACCGCGGAACGACCGTCAACACCCCAGAGGCAGATTATTCTTCCACACAAGAAGAATTCATTAGGTAAATTGTATCACGTGCATAATCTCTTACACACTTTTCTTTGTTTTATTGCAGAATGCCACCATTTAAAAAAAAAGAAAGAAAAAAATTATGCCAAAGGAACTGTTAAGCAAAAAGAAATAAGGGAGCAAAACGAAAACAAGCAAAAACACCTTCCCCGCTGTCAGGTGGGCAGGCAGATTTAAGCAGGCATGGATAAAAAAATGTTCCTACATTGTTTCGCTTTATGGTTAAATTTGCTCACATCAAATTGATCACTGATACAAATAGTCCCCGAAAATATGGCTTCTCCAAAATACACTCATATTTCAGCCCTCATAACGCTGAGCCCAGAGTCATCCAGCCTGGAAATTGCCCACGGAGAATTTGTGTTCGTCGGGATATAATACGTGCCACATCCTATCCCTGCTTTTGTGAAGACCCTCATCCCTGAATGGCCAATTTCCCCCTCTTCCAGACACTGACATTTCAGCTATCACACTGCCTTCGGTCACAGGGAAAGAAATCCAGCCCACCCCCCCATCTCCAAATACTGTCAGACGAGAATCTGCTCCTGATACCCCCCTACCACCATCAACAGCACCTCTGCTACACACTCCATCCCCAGCGGCAACATTATGCTGTCCTTGATGTTTTATCATTAGTTTGGGAGTGTGTGGTCCCCCACTGCTGCCTTTTGATGGAGTGCAGACAGTAAAGGCATGGAAACAGCCAATTTCCCTTGCTGCAGTTCTCCCACAGCAAGGGGTCGTGCTATCTTCCCTCTGCACCAGAGCCGGGAAAATATTCCCCTGATGAGCCGGGCTGAAAGTTCTCCTTAGTGCTGTTGCATTCCTGAATTGCCCTTCATTTTGTCTCCCTGATTATTTTGTTGGAGGTTAGCGACAGGTGTAATAAGTGCTCTGCGAAGCAGAGAGGATGCTGTTCGGACTCTGCGGTGTTGCAGCGGGAAAATAAAGCCCTTTAATTTACTGGCTGGGTTAATAATTGAGACTCTGGAAAGTCATAATAAATTTTATGTCAATACCAGACACTATTATTCCTTATTTGCTGCTAGATATTTAAAAAAAATGATGCTTATGATAAAATATGTTGTGACAGTGAGATATTAGGAATTTCCATGATTTTGGGGGAATGTTTTGCCCATCACATTACTATTGCTCCATGAAATGTTGGATACTCTCTTTCCCCAGCAGTCAAATCCTAGATGCATTATATAATATATATCTATAATATATAGGTTAGAAATTGTAAGTCGCTTTGGATAAAAGCGTCTCCTAAATGAATAAACATAAATATATTGTAATTTCTATGAGGTTTAATGATTCTGTGGTCAATATAAAATGTGTTTATGGAGTTCTTTGCACTAAGTCACTCTCACATAAAGTGATTTCAGCAGTTTTATTTTGGACATTTTCAGTACCTTCCAGAATGAGCCTTTCTCAGGGCTCTGTCACTGTAAAGGTGTAGACCACTGAAAATACATTTTAAATATTATTTCAGATTATAAGTGGTTACTCTGAGTTTTTCATGCAGGCTGAACATGGAAATGGTCTCCTACACCTACCTCCTGCATTAGCTTCTGATAGAAAATAGACAAGGAAATGGTAGGATTTGAAAAGTCAGACAGATCTACATCATACTGTCACTTAACACTCATGGACTCACCAATTTTAGCTCACAACAGGAAAGACTGTTATTGGTTTAGCATCCAGGAAACAGCAGAACACGTCTAGAAGCTAACCGTTAGCATGAGCAACTCCAGAAAATGGCAAAACTCCTTCAGATTTGTGTTATTTGTGGAGATAAAACATCAATGTTGTAGAGCAAATGAAGTCAGTGGAAGAGTCATGATACTGTTATCCAGTCTGAGGCGAAATGTCCAAATATGAGGAAAGAAGAGCCCACATCCTGCTGTCTGAAGATATTTTCTCTTCCAGCTGAATTCTCCGCGCTGATAATGGTGCTTCAGTTTTTTTCCCTGTGTATGACTTACAAGGCATTCATTCCTACTAGACCACTGCAAATGTATTATTAAACGAGTGTTCAACACCTTTAACCCTTTGATGCATGAATTATGAAATCTTCAGCCATGATTTTTTTAACAATTTTTTTCATTCATCTTTAGGTGTGAATGAAACAAATTTCAACAAATATTTTTTGTAAAATTTTATAATTTACAAATAATTTATTACAGGTCCACCTTAGTGGACCACGTGCATTCTGAACATGAAATATGTTGGCTTGACTTACTGAAGTCCAAATGGAGGGGCTCAAATACAATAAAGTCTTCAACAGCTGTGCTTAATAGCAAAAACAAATAAATAACAATTTTGAGTACCTGTCCACTGTAGTGACCATTATGCACCAAAGGGTTAAGAAAAGAAGCTGAAGCTGGCCAAGTCCACCCACCCCGCTCAGGCTGCTATAAGCTGAGAAACTCCGATATCCGGGAGGGGCTCAGTGTAGTGTTGCAGCGCTTGCCCATGAGATGTGGTTCTAATCTAATTTCCTCATTTGTGACATCACAAGTGGGACTTGTTGCAAAGGCTTGTTTAAGGCACATATTCCTAAAACCAAATACTGTCAGAAAATGGGTGGACGTGTTTTTTCATGTTTAAAGTGTTTATAGAGGCAGTAGAGACCCACATGGCAGCACACAAGGTGAGTTTTGCATAATATGTCCCCTTTAAAAATAAAAAGTAAGTATTCTGAAGCAAACATAGCCAAATGTCTCAATTTTTCTGGATAGATCTACATCCTAAAATGGAATTTTGTTTCCTAAACTTAAACATTGGTTAAAATCACAAATTGTCAAGGTTAAGTGACAGAAAGTACACCTGACAGGAATTAACCTCTAAAAGGAAGGTCAATCATGGTTTATGTTCTACTATTATTTCCTCTCATCTGCAAAGACAATCCGTTGGTGCAATTAAAGGAAACACATGGAGTTTTGTTGGTTTTTTTTTTTTTTTTTTTTGCTGATAAACAATGGAAAATATAACATGCTGTGTTTGAAACATTCTGTCAGTTTTTACCTCAGGTCACTCTTTATGCTTTAACAACCCCCCCCCACCCACCCCCAAAGTCTTTTTAAAAACAAATGTCTGGTACACAGATGAACATTAAAATGTGCAATTTTTTCATCCTGTTCAACTACTGGCTTCTTCTTCAAGAAACCCCCGATTTGTGTATTTCTAGTGAAAGTAAATAAATAAACAGAGCCTGTAAATGTCTTTCAGATTTTAGATCTGTTTCCACCAAGTAAAAGAAGAGATAGTTGATATTTAGTATAAAAGATAATTTTTCGTTTCTAGATGGTGTTTATTTGCTAATATTGTGAAAGGTAAAAAAAAACCTTTAGATTAGGATATGGAATAAATTCCTATTATGTTTATGTTTATTTATTTGACAGACACTTTTATCCAAAGCGACTAACAATTTATAACCTATAGGGCATGTTGTGATCTGTGGGGGAAACCGGAGTACCCGGAGGAAACCCACGCATGCATGGGGAGAACACGCAACTCCACGCAGAAAGGCCGCAGTCGAGATTCGAACCTGCAACCTTCGTGCTGCGAGGCAACAGCGCTAACAACTGCGCCACCATGCAGCATTGCAGTATTAATGATCGGATTGGTCAATATCTATTTATCACACTAGAAAACAAATTACTATTTTTGTCAGTCTTTCATGTACTCCGGTACTTTTAAGTGCGATTTGAGGATATCAGAATATTTTTTGTGATTTTAAAGATTTAAACATGTCAAACATGATTTACCTGTTTTTACAAATAAAAGAGGTTCATTTTAAACTAAATTCTTTAAGCATTTGAGAACAAAAAACTCAAAACAGGCATCAAATATAAATTCTCTGACTTTCTCTGCTTGTTTTAAATATGGCTTTATTTCAGAATAAGCAATAAAAAGAAAATATAAAGAGTTGTTTTATGTCAGTGAAAATTTAAGCATCCTTCAAAGAAAAAGACCAAACAGTAAAACAGACATCATCTATTCTCGAAAAATTTTATTCTTTATACCCTCTGTAGCAATTTATTGCGCAGAGATCGATTAATTTAGTCTACTAAGATATGTGTGTGTTTGGTCTTGACTTTCTCTTCTGGTTCTGGAGCACTTCTTGTGGAGGACTGAAACAAATGTCACAGGCATGGTGTTTAAAGAGACAGTGTAGTTTTTACCATTAATCTCTGGAAATATCAGTCGAAATGTTGTTGAAAATGAATGAAATGAGGCCCAGTTGTTAAAAGACAATGGAGGTTTTGTAACGTTTAGCCATACAAATCAGGTCCAAAATATATGGGGGTGGGTTTAAGTCGCTGGGCGATGACATATTAGATGCAATGTTTCCTTCTACGGGAGCCCGTGAGGACAAAATGCATTTAGTGATTCGTAACAAATGGTTCCAAAACTTTTGCCATTCATTAACGTTGTCGTTTTACACGTTTACCTCTTCACTCGCTGCAAGTGATGAAAGGGAGTCTAATGTTCTTGTCATTTTGCTGGAGGTTGCACTCCCAGGGATTTTTGACCCTAATGGCCATCCATTGGTTAGGGCTCACTTGAATACAATTTTTTTTTTAAATATGCTTGCTTAGTTATGTACTGCCCCCTATCGCCAGGGAAAATACACATTGTCACTTTAAAGAAAATCTACGTTAATTTGCTTATGTCTGAGATTAGAGCATTATGCTCCAGCAGGTGGCGCTGGTGATGCAGCTCTAACAGATTGGTGGTTTCCACCCACATTGCCTCAGCTATATTATCAGCGCAGCTACTACATTAACTAGCCAAAATATGCTCCCTTATATAATGTTTCTATTTTTTTTTTCTTGTTTGGTACACCCATTATTTCTACTTTTATCAGCCATGTATCATATCACCTACAGCAGCAGTTAGCTGCACGTCCGTCTGGCTGCTACTGCGCTGTGTGGCGCTGTTCTTTGTACTGATGCTCTGTCGACCTGTTCTCGTAAGTCTATCGATGAAAAGCTATTTTGAAATATATGTTGCTATCGTTCCATCGCCCAGCCTATACTCTACCCCTGAAAATAATCTTAAATGCAAAGTTGTGGTTTGCTCTTGGCTTTAATTAATGACTAAACATTTACAGGTCACTATAAGTATAAAATATAAAATTTGGGAAGTAAAAATTTCCCTTTTTTTTAAACAAGCTCGACTTTTTTTCACAAACATTTTTTATTTACTTTTCATTGCTTTATACGGTAATTTTCTAAGATATTTGCAATAAAACACAGACAACAACAGTGCACTGTTTAAACAATGCTCTTTAAAATGTTCTCACGTGGAATTTGTTTACACTTCCAAAACTTAAAACAACGCTAAGCCATTATTTTAAGGGCACACAGCTACTGACATGCACTTAACTCACAGTAGACTCAACAGGTGCATGGTTTGCTTTTTATAGTGCAGTTTCTCATCTTCAATGACGTTGTCACTTTCTTTACTCTTGCCTTTATTTCTTATACATGTTCTTTATTTTTTCCCACTCTTTTCATCTAGATGCTCCCACTACTATCCCCACACCCACCACCAACCCAGTCAGCACGCAAGGTACTGTATTCCCCCACTACTGTCCCTCTCAGAGCGCGCATGTGTGTGTGTGTGTGTGTGTGTGTGTTGTGGTGTAATCTATATTGATATACTTGCATATGCCACTAGGGGGCAGTACTTATTGGCTAGGGAGAAATGTGTGGTATGTGAACAGCTCGAGGAGGCTTAAATAAAAGGTGATTGTTGCTCCACATTATCGCTTGAGTGGAGTTTATTCAAGAGCCCAACACAACATGTGTGTGTGTGTGTGTGTGTGTGTGTGTGTGTGTGTGTGTGTGTGTGTGTGTGTGTGTGTGTGTGTGTGTGTGTGTGTGTGTGTGTGTGTGTGTGTGTGTGTGTGTGTGTGTGTGTGTGCGTGTGCGTGTGCATGGGTTCAGGGAGAACTTGCACCTACCGTGAACAGAAGCCATGGCTAGCCGGTTTAAACGAGATAGCTCTGTTGATAATCGCTGCACAGGTGTCAGAGACATCTGACACGACTTTTTTCCGTCCACATGTTTGATCAGAGGAAATTTGGGAGACACTGCTTTGCTGCCGTGTTAGCTTATCACCAATCTGCAGCTATATCTCAACTGGCTCATCCATCATGTTATAATGCCCTTTAGATCTACGAACGCCAGTCAGATTTTGTCAGTGCGAGGCTGCAAAAACATCAATACCCATTTTCTCGCAGACATGCGAATTGAATCAAAGGTAGTTGATTTGCAGCACTTTTAGTATGTCAACCTCTTGGCATCATGCTTTCTTTGATTTACCACTGTTGCAGAAATTCATCTCAATATTAACCACCATATATATATATATATATATATATATATATATATATATTCCTTTTTTTAGGCTAATGGGGATTTTTTTTCAAACGCAGAGTTAAGGCTTGACAGATGGTGAGGCAACCCTGGGAGTTGACATTTGGATATGCCAGAATGTGACATTTTAATACAAAAATATCCTTAAAGAATAGATCAACTTATCAATAGCAGCTATAAAGATACGGCAATTTTGCTCTTTTGTCACGGGCACTCTGCAATTCATAGCCATACAAATCTGGAGCGACCAATAATAAGTTTAAAACTCAAGAGTGCATCAAAAGCTGAAATATTCTAATGAGGCAGCCTTCAGATAACATTCATTTATGCACTCATTTGATCAAATATTTTAGCTGTATGCGTCTGTATTGTGTGTGTTTTCGCTAAAAATAGGACCCCGTTTGTGAGTCTTTCTTCAGAAGCTTCACACTAAACCTGCTCCCTCTTTGCTTCAACCAACAAATCTGCCAAGCTGCACGCCAGTGATCGTGCCGCACGGGTAAAGCCCCCCCGTTCAGCTCTCTGCCTCCTTCTGGGTGTGGCAGAGTCAAACAGGAAGTCTCTTTGCACATCTGTGCATTACTCTGCAGATTTTCATAAGCTCTTTTCTGGTGAGTCACCCCGATGCAGCCGTCTCTTTGTGCCGTACCATTCCAGTAATTTCTTTTAAGAAAGACAGGCCTGAAAGAGGATTTACTGTGATTTATGTGAAACACACTGGGAGGATGTAATTGAGCTTTCTTGCAGTTTGGTACTTCCTAAATACCCTGTCACAGGGCGATTCTAAGCTGGCTTGTGGAAGGTTGTTTAGCATTACTTTAATTAGCATAGCTGCATAGTATAGCATTTGCCTCTTGCCAAACAGTAAGTAAACAGCACAATACCCTACTTAGAGTTTAAGGGAAGGACCACCATCAACACCACTTCATTTTTTAAATTTTTATTAGGAGCCAGAGAGCTGCCGTATTCAAATAAAAGCATCGTTTATGGATGCAAATAAATTCTGCTTGTGATTTTTAGGAGTTTAAATTGATTTGAACTGTACATTTGAAACACAGATTAGCTTTCTCCAGAGGAAAATCCAAATGATGGAGAAGAAATGAAAATTATTTGCATTGTAAGCAGGTATGTGTAAATTTGAACCTTAACAAGTTCATCAGCTGATCAAAGCCCTGAAACAGGACACAAAAGTGTCAAAGAAGGTCTCAGTAGTGAATCGTGCCACAGTTCTTTTTGATCACTTCAAGAATCCCTTCAGGCGTGCTTGATGCAAGTGTCTCCAGTAGGCTGGTACGAATGTTGCTCCATGTTGTGGAGTCTGGATTTGTGTTTTCCTTCCCGTCTATTCTCAAACGTTTTAAACGGGATTTAGATAAAAAAAAGAATGTGAGTTTATTTGAGTTTCAGTCGTCAGCATCAGTGAGGGCCTTTATTTGGGTGAAAGATCTACCTGTGTCCTCACAAGCAGCCTGTTGGATGAGCTGCTGTGGGGGCCGGTGAAGATTTTAGTAAATCACTCAATGGTTATGCTGTTATTTATTAAATTTTTTTATTTATTTATATTTTTTGCATTTTGAGCCTCAAGGATGTTAACATGAGGGCTCTTTGTGTACACACACTAGAAAATACTTTGGCGTGAGGACACCGTTAGACCTCATCTAGGTCAGTGTAGCGTTGATTATTGACTATATTTATTAAAACGATCAATAAGATGGTATAATTCCATATAAATATAAAATAGCAACCTGATTGATCTTTGAATGCTTAATCAGAATATTCTAGTTTTCTTTACTTATTCAAGGACCATAAAAACACTTCATGTTAATTCAGACACAGTCAGGTATATAGTTTATAAAAATGAATTTATTACTTTTCCCTAAACTAATGATTATACATGACTAGATATGAATAATGAAATGTGATGTGATGGATAGGAAGTGATATGAGGTGAGGTGTGAAATGCTGGAATGGAAGCTAGAAGTTTTAGCAAAACCTTTCTTAAGCGTCAGAGAGAATTTGTGAAGTCTGGGTTGTAAAATAATATGGCTGTATGTTTGGGAATCTAGAGATTTGTTTATAAAAACCATCCGACGTAATCTGTGTCGAATCTACGCACCCTTATGTGGAGATGCTCGTGCGATCCAGGGGGTCGAGAGGTCGTGTTGGTCACTGCCGGTGGAGTGGACCTCTCGGTATCAGGAACCCGTAGATTAGCTCCGATAGGACCCGTCTAGTCTGAGATATCGCCAGGTGATGACAGGAAGCTGGAATGCTTGTTTGCGTTTGTCTGTTTGTTCGGCTCTTAGAAGATCCGCTTGTCTGATGTCACGCGTAGCGTTGCAGAGCACCTTTGACCAGAGGTCAAAAGATAGGATGGCTTCAAAATCGCTTCTTCCCCGATTTGGCCGAATCAGGAGTCCGCTGAAAACTGAATTAATCGGGAAGTGAATGTAATCCTTAATAACTATCTTATTACAGTGTGTATGAGTATATTGATAGATTAACTTTTGTTAAATCACACGTATTGATCTGGTGTAGATCTGAAATGGATCATTGCAGGAGCAATATTCATTTTAAACCCATCACTGATGTAAGCGCAGCTTATTCAAACATTTGATTTAAACTTCTTGTTCATTCCACGCATATGATTATTTCAACTTATGAGCTTTAAGGTTATTTATAATTCAAGATGACTTTTACTCAGAGTGAAAATGCAGGAGTCTACATTAGACTTTGGATGAGAATGTTGTGGCTTCTTGTTCGGTAACAAGAACTGGCAGAACTTTCTGGATTTTGAGGCCGGACAGATGGTGGGTTTATGTCTGCAAATGAAAGGTTACTTTCTGGTTGTTTGTTGGTGAAAATTTGACATCAGTATGACCTGCGTATTATATTGTGACAAGCTGGCTCCACTAGTTACACAAGAACACGTAGAACTTCCCAAATTAGCATATTGAAACTTCAATACAATCTCTTTCTTCCAGAAACAGTTCTTCATTTTTGCATAAATGATTGGTTTTACGGGAAAGGGCCAAAAAGTAACGGTGTGATATGTAAGAATGAAGTAAGATTGACATCCTGTGGTCAAATGTGGGTACTGCAGCCCTTTTTTTTAAGCAAAACGTTACTTTCTCACTGCCGTTTCATGAGTTTCCTAGCTTTTACCACTACAGACCAGCACCAGAAGAGTCTAGATGACAAGCAAAGACAAGTCATACACAGTAAGTTGATATGTAGATAAATACATTAACTTATTTGGTGTTGGCACCATTGGGTGTTTTGTGGTAGGAACCATTTACTACACTTATTATGGTAATATTTCTTTGGCATTGGAGGAAGTGTGGTGGTTTGTCATCTTGCTGTTAGCCGACCATTATAGTTCTTCACCTGATTTTAGAGTAAAACAAAATGATGTTGTGGCTTCTTAGGGGTACAAGAAATAACTTCTGGGTTGCTTCTGTTTACTGGTTTTGGTTCTTCAAACAACTCTGGAGCTTTTTGCTCCGTGTCAAATCCCAAATGTTAGCGCTGTAGCATTAGCTCAGCGGAGTCTCTGCAAACTGTCTCAGATTTTAAACGGAAACTACTTCCCTCCTTTGTTTTTTTTTGAAAGGAGGAAAAGTGACAAGCCCCTCAGCCAGCCAAAAATAAAAAAGCCAAATTAGCTTAAAATCTTCATTAGACTGTTTTGTTATTTCACTTATAGAATTCTTACAAATTGTTCCTTTATTGGTGTGGTCCTTTATTTCACATAAAAGTGGTTGGTTAATGCATAAGAAAAATAACTGGTTTACTGGATCAGGACTTATTTTTTTATTATACATATGCACTGCGTCATGGGATGCACTGGACCAGTTCAGTCCACTTTCGTACCATTTAGGTTTATTTTTTTCCGTTAAATAATTAACTTTTATTTGCATGGTTTAGGTGCAGCAGATAAAAGTTCCTAGGTGAGTTTCCACCCGGACGCTATATTGAGTGACGCATGATGGCTGCATGCACCCAATCTCCGTTTAAAAAATGTGATCTGCAAATTCTGATCAACGCCTTTCAGAGCGGATCAAACCGGCTGGCAGTCGATGGAGCCTGTAGAGACGCTGAACGGAGCGTTGCTTCACCCCCTCCCTCCCTTCTCTCATACTGCAGGCACGCAGCGGCAAAAATGTAAACAAACACGTCTGCTGAACTTTTCCCCTGGGACAATTGATGTAAAAATTTCATACTACAACAAAAAATCCAGCATGGAAGAAGCTCATTACTTAATACGAGTTTTAAAGAAGAAACTCTGGGTGGCGTGAGGTGAGTTTTTAAGGCTCACTGCAAAAATAAAAACACGGAGCATCAACAGTCAAACACAACACTTGTCTGTGACACTCATAGCTGTGCAAATAACCTGTGAAATCACTAAAGACGTCGTGCTAGATCAGCAGCCTGTGATGACACCTGGTTCTGCTCACTATAGGAGCCACTTAAGATATTAAATAAATAAATGTAATAGTAACTGAACCGAACCGAATACGATTTTAGCGAACCGTTACACCCCTAGTTCACTGTAATATAAACATTAATATTTTGATCAAATTAAAACAGTCATGATAATTAAAACTAATTTGTGGAAAACCAGATTCCAATAACTAGATACCAATTACCTTCATATTCTGGATTTGGACCCTGGACTGCTATGCTGATTTCCTGTCTTCAGTTTCCGTCCGATGGTGTCCCATGTTGGATCTGTCGGTCCTAATCTGTTGGATTCAGGAAGCGTGGACAACAGGGAGACAAAGTCCCGACAAAAGCAGGTGACAGTGTTGTAAACGGTTGTCTAAAACTGCAGTCCAGTGATTCAACATTTAACTGGTGGCTAAATTTTGGCTGAACACCTACATGTTTGACAGTGGAAGTGCTGTACGGCTACTATAAAGGTACAAAAGTGTACGATGAATTATAATACATAATACAATTTTGCTTTTATTCAGAAACACTCAGAGATCATTGTTACACAATTAAAAGCATATTCTCCGCAGAAGCTCCAGTGAAAATTTGGAGAACAAATTAGCTGAAAACTGTAAAGGATGGGTAGTTTACGTCTTACTTATGAACCATAAAAAGTGAGATTCCATAGAAATATGAACTATCAGTCTGATGGATCTTTCACTATTTTAACCAGAAGATCTGAACTTTTTATTGCAGAGATTAAGTGACACTTCATAATAACTCCAAGGAAAGAGAGAGTCATGTTTAAAATAGTTAAGAAATTTATTTCTACATAATTTAAACAAGACTAACTTTAAAGATTGGTTTATGCTTGACGCGTCCGCACGGCTCCGCGCAGCGAAATTGCGTCATTTTAACAACCACGCCCCTCCACCGCGCCTCCGCATGGCCCAAAATTTCCGCAACGCGCACCTAGGAAAATTTCTAACCACGCGGACGGTCGGACGCGGAGAAACATGGCGGACCGGCAAGAACTAGTATGGCAGAGGTTCGTAAATACAGACATTTGTATGATTCAGCTCTCAAAGATCACCGTGATAAACATGTTGTTAATAATTCTTGGAGAGAAATAGCTCGCACTGTCAGAAAAGACGAGGATGCTGTTAAAAAATGCTGGAATGCCATTTTGTAAACAACAGTAATTTTTACTTCTACTATGGTGTAGTGTTGGATGCATGCCGTAGAGCTCCATGCTGCCCCCTACAGTTTGGGAGAATATTGGCTCACCGCAGAGACAAGCCGCATGAACCATAAACGCTGCAAGATGTGAAGCGCGTTCCATCCGCGAGCCGCATCACCACGCGGAAAGTAAATGCGTCAAGCATAAACCAAGCTTAACACTCTGTGTACTGATAGACTAAGGTGGAGTGAGACATGATATGATGGTGGTGTGTGTGGAATGTTATTATCAGAACCAGCGGATTCGGAGGAGTTACCGGTAGTTCTGAGTGGGAGTGAATGTTTCACTCTAAACTTTAGTAGGAGCTTTATAACACACGTGAAACGCCATCTGTCGGTCTCTGTACCCAGGGGAAGCCTCCGATTAGATCCAGAATGTTGAGGTCCTCGTGGACCATCCTTGGAACCGAAGCCGGTAGAAAAGCAGCGGTGCCGACCAAACTAGTCTTGGAATGCTTCCAGGTCATGACAGGTTATCACTGACGTCTCCGAGACCCTGGAGGGGTCGTGAGGTTCAGCTTTTATTCTGAAGGAACCGTTGCGGTCTGGTGTAATTTGCAACAGATTTTATCCAGCTTGTCGAGGTTCTTTTGGCTGAAGAGGAATCTGGATGGCCTGTCCGAGACTCCTCTAGAATGCTTTGAACTAAAGAAAAGTTGGCGTGGGTTAGTTTTTATAATTAATAATAATAATAATAATAATAATGCTTTGAACTTATATAGCACTTTTCTAGACACTCAAAGATGCTTTCCACACTCACATTCACACACTGCCAGTGATGGTAAGCTACTTGTAGCCACAGCCGCCCTGGGGAGGTCTGACAGAGGCGAGGCTGCCATTTGGCGCTGTCAGCCCCTCTGACCACCACTGACACAGGGAAGTTGGGTGAAGTGTCCTGCCCAAGGACACAACAGCAGGATACCCCTGGCGGGAGCTGGAATCGTACCCATGACCCTCCGATCATGAGGCAACCCGCTCTACCACCTGAGCTACTGCTGCCCCATTTGTCATATTTTGGTTTACTGGCGAATCAGAATTTGACATGCAAAAGAGGGTTTATACAAACACCACAGAAAACCACGCCTCAAAGACAAAAGGAAACGTGTCATGTGACTTTTAATATTACGTGTCTTTAGTGTCTAGTGCAAATGTCCAAGATTATAATAACTTGTAAACTACTACTGATCACAGATTATAATATCAATTAATAACATTGTCATTTCACAGATCGATTGAACATTGGGCTCACATTATTATTGGTAATAACAAAGTTGTTGATTATGTTTTTGTCAAAAGAGAGTTCTTCCCTTCAACTTAAGACAAACTACCAGAGTCCCAAAACGAAAAACACCCCTTGCAGTCACGGACAACAAAAGACGTTTGGACATAAAAAAAACAGCGACTGGTGTTTAGCTCGATCTTGTTTTGTCGGGCATCGGGGGTTTCCAGTTCCAGCAAAACACTCGAGGGGAGGGGTGAGTGTTCTGTGACCGTGTTTGCATTCAAAACCTAGCTTGTCCTGTAGATTTGCCACAAAAACTTTCATTAATTAAATTTTGTATGCCTTTAGAGATAATGTCTCAATGTATCGTTTAACTGTTGTTTGTCCTCCATGTTGTTCATGATCAGAAAGTCTCACAGTATATTACAACATCAGGTTGTTCAGTTGTGTGTGTGTGTGTGTGTGTGTGTGTGTGTGTGTGTGTGTGTGTGTGTGTGTGTGTGTGTGTGTGTGTGTGTGTGTGTGTGTGTAGTCCACCGATTTCAGAAGAACGTTCTTTTTATGTGTTTGAAAGTTTTCAGGCCCTTCTTCCTCTTTACATATTTTTTTTTATTTTTTACATAAAAGCTGAGATATGAGTTGATGTCTTGAATCAACACAAAGTTGAAGAACACATCTCTAACATTTTCCCCTCTGATAAAAATACCAGACATATTTCACCATTTACAGAAGTATTTTCTCGTTTAAAATTCTATTTTTGCATGAGTTAAGTTCATCATTCTTCCCAGGAGAGTCAGTAGATACTTACAGCTGAAATCAGAACAGTAGGTCACCAGTTCTTCGTCGGAGGTTGCAGTTTTTCGGGGCAGAAAGAGGAATTTAACCAGAAATATTTAGCTCTAAAGGAACACGGACGCTTAAGCTCCTCAGATGCTCATAGATGATCCAAAGCAGGAACATCATATCCAAGGTAAGCCTCCAGTAAACCCACAATGTTGAGCAGAGCTAACAGGAAAACATGAAACAAGGAATTATGTTGTAGACTTGATTCAGAACACACATGTCCCTGCAGATCAGGTGACTGCAGGAACTCTGCTGATTCATCTTAAGACGACAGAAGTAAATTCTCATCCTGCTTTCCAGAATCACATATTTGTTCCTCTCATTTTCCTCCTGAAGGCTCAGAAAATTGTTCATAAGTCTGGAGTTGATAAAAATATTGATGCACGTTTTCCCCCCTTCAGCACTCAAAGCAATAACTCGGGATAGCCGCTGAAAGAGCTTTTTTGCACTTTGACGCGTTTTTAAGTGCACACGAGCCCCCCTGCCTTATTATTTGAAGGTGCCGAGGCCCTTATACTTGCAGGCTCTTATCTGGGCCATGAATGGATAAAAATCTACTTCACAACAAAAAGCATATAAGAATAAAACACCAGAGTTTTGGAATCATCTTCTGTTTTGTTGTTCTAATGCTGTTGCTGCATAATAACCAAATTTGGGGTAAATTCTTGTCTGTCATCTTTTATTAATGCATGTCCCATTAAAAAATGATGCTAAAACGATTTTGCAGTGCAATTAAACTCAGTTAAAAGGAGACCTGGAGTTAGCAAAGCTGGGGTTTATAGAAAGCACTAAGCTGGATTTAACTACCATAAAGAGCTTTGCAAGCAAATAAAGACAAATCTAGCGTGAGTGTGGTTTCTGGACTGCACCTTACAGACCGGAGAGCAGAACTCACAGTTAGAGAGGTGTTGATGCTTCTGCCACGAGGGACGTTTGACTCTCTGAGTTTCACATAAACAGATAAATACAACATTACTGTAACGTTTGGGATCACTTGAAGAAGGAGAAGAAACAAATTTATAGAGCGACTCTCAAGATAAAAATCACGTTTACGGGGTAAACTCAACCAGTCCTGACTGCAATGTCTCCTCATCTGAGCAGCTTGCCTCTTACGGTACGGAGAAAAACGCTATAAAACAAGTCCACGCTGTTATAGAAGCTCCAGGAAGCATGAGGTGAAATCTCATAAGACCACCTTGAAAAAGATGCCATCTAAAACGTCAAAGGGCTGCCGAGCTTCAGTCGCTATTGTAAAATTATTTTGTGTGAAAGCAAAGTTTGAAGCATAGATTCATAATTTCTGTTTGCATATCCCTTTGATTCTGTTCCAACTATCTTGCTACTAAAAGAAAAACAATCATTTAGAAATGATAATTAGTATTTTCTTTTTGACCTGCAGACGTTTCGCCCCTTTTTAAACGGTTATTAAAGAGAGAAAATATTTAAATGGTTTATTTTAATTGGTCTCTCGGGAGTGGAGAAGCAGTGCCAGCACACCCTGAAGTTGAAATGACTTTTTCGCTGCATTGCTATCATAATTTCTTTCATGAAGTTGTAAATAACTCTCAGAAGTCTTTTAGCGTGTTAGGGTTTCACCGTTATGTTGCAGTTCATTCAAACTGTGACCTCATCTTCTCGCCGTAAAGACTTCCTTTGGAGCGCATCGCTGCTGGCTGCTTTAGAAGGAGATTTTTATTGATTCGTCGACCTTTCCCCTCGTCTTGATCTCCTCTTGGGTGAAAGCTCACCAAAGGAGAAGGACAAGTGTAAATTTTGCTCGTTGAACAAAAAGCTTTCACCCGGACTCTCCGTTCAACTGTTGTCAGACCTTCACTGGATATGTGGCACCAAAATGGAGTTGTTTTGTTTGATCATGATGAACTCTGTGACTCTAATTAACAGACAAGCAGCAGCTTTCAGATTCAGCTGAGAACGTGTCAAAGTGTCCTTGGACGAGACACTTAACCCTGCTTTTCTCCACGAAACACTCACTGGTATGTGGATTAGAGGACAAAAGCTACATGAGAAAAAAATTTAAATAATTTTTTTTTTCTTCCAAGGAACCAGACTTTAAAGTCATTATTGGAGGTTTTCTTTGGACTTTTGCTGTTTGTACACCCTTTCGGTCCAGTCTTTGTGTCTGACAGCTTATGTGCTGTGTGGGTTTAAAGGACAATGGACAAAACGCAGACAAAGGCTGAAGTGTCAATCCTAAATGAATAGAATCACAACAAACTGATAGATATTCTCATAAAGTCACAGTTTTTTCTTTATGAAATAGAAGAAAAATCCAAAAACAACAGAATTTGAAATGATTCATGAGAGGTTTTTGAGTCATAATTCTCACAGAATCACCAAAATACAAGTTTTGGATGAAGCTAGGAGGACCACATCATCCGCAAAAAGCAGAGACGAGATTCCCCTGCCACCAAACTCGACACACTCCACACCACGGCTGCGCCTAGAAATTCTGTCCATAAAGGTAATGAACAGAACCGGTGACAAAGGGCAGCCCTGGTGGAGTCCAACCCTCACTGGGAACACTGGGACTTACTACCGGCTATGTGGACCAAACTCACGCTCCTCTGGTAAAGGGACTGAATGGCCCTTAACAGAAAGCCACCCACCCCATACTCCTGGAGCGTCCCCCACAGGGTGCCCCTGGAGACACGGTCATAAGCCTTCTCCAAATCCACAAAACACATGTGGATTGGTTGGGCAAACTCCCATGCCCCCTCCATCACACTTGCAAGGGTATAGAGCTGGTCCACAGTTCCACGGCCAGGATGAAAACCACATTGCTCCTCCTCTATCTGAGAATCAACTATCGATCGGACCCTCCTCTCCAGTACCTTGGAGTAGACCTTTCCAGGGAGGCTGAGGAGTGTGATCCCCCTATAGTTGGAACACACCCTCAGGTCACCCTTCTTAAAGATGGGGACCACCAACCCGGTCTGCCACTCCACAGGAATTGCCCCCGATGACCACGCAATGCTGCAGAGACGTGTCAACCATGACAGCCCTACAACATCCATAGCTTTGAGATACCTAGGACAAACCTCATCCACCCCCGGGGCTCCGCCGCTGTGTAGTTGTTTGACTACCTCAGCAACTTATGCCCCCGAGATTGGACAGTCCATCCCCAGGTCTCCCGGCTCTGGTTCCTCCTTGGAATGTGCATAGGTGGGATTGAGGAGCTCCTCAAACTATTCCTTCCACCGTCCGACTATAGCCTCAGTTGACATTAGCAGCTCCCCATCCCCACTGTAAACGGTGTGAGCGAGTTGCTGCCTTCCTCTCCTGAGGCGCCGGACAGTTTGCCAGAACCTCTTTGGAGCCGATCGATAGTCTTTCTCCACGGCCTCACCAAACTCCTCCCACGCCCGAGATTTTGCCTCGGCAACTGCCACTGCTGCACCCCGGTACTTAAAACTTTTTTTAACTCAGAGTTAAAAGAGTTGAAGTACCAAGTAACTCAGAAGTGTTAAAAAAACAACTTCTGGAGTTGATAATTTAACACCAGTGTCAGTGTTAATAACTCTAACACCAACAAAGTCTGGTACCCAAATGTTCTAGTGTAAACGGGCCTATCGTGTAGGGTAATAATGTTTAAAGTGACAGTGTGTATTTTTCCTGGCAGTAGGGGGCAGAAGATACCTAAATCATTGCAAGCAGGCAGTGTTTTTGTGTTGGAGTAAGACCTTACCAACGGATGCCCATTAGGGTCAAAACAACAAGCACATCAGACTCCCCTTCATCACTGGCAACAAGTGAAGAGGTAAATGTGTAAGACAGCAACATTTAAGAATGACAAAAGTTTTGTAACCGTTTGTTACAAATCAGACCTGATTTTTATGGTTATATGTCACGAAGCCACAATTATTGTTCCACAACTGGGCATCATTTCGTTCATTTTCAACATTTTGATGGATATTTCCAGAAATTCATGGTAAAAAATGCACATTGTCTTTTTAACCATTATTCTCAGTAAATTATTGGGGCTAAGATGTAGTCTTCTGAGTGTGAATGATACAGACACTGGTAAGGCAAGGCAGCGTCATTCATATAGCACAATTCAAACACAGGGGCAATTCAATGTGCTTTACATTTAGCATTAGAAGACACAACAAACATGAGAGCACAATAATAAAAATATTCACAGATAAAATTATAATTTAGAGCTAAAAGGTAAGCGTTCTTGGCCCAGTGTTTCGGAACCCTGATCAAGAAATCTGTTGGTCCAAATTACATTCTGTTAAAGAAAAATGAACTACTTATAATTATTATTATTTGGTTCACATTGTCTTGGTTCTTCTCTATATTCTTATCTTGGCTAAAACCCTCAATTCCTTGCAGTTAAATGGTTAATTTATTTAATTGAGTTTATTATGCCTTATTGTCTAAAAGACAGTGACAAGAAATGGTTTTCCTTCCATCAAATCAAGAGGCATTGTTACATTTGCAGCTATGCTCATCTATAAACTGTTATCTGTGTGGGTGTTTCTGCACGTGTGGAAGATATGCCTAATTATATTGGTGGAAAACTACTCAAAGGAAAAAATGATATGAAAACTGAACTGATCTGGCCTTGTAATCAGCCCAGCGACCATTCTGCTGCTCCGGCTTCCTCGCTGACAGCAGGGGTTTAATAAGATGCTCCGTTACTGACCAGAGCAGCAATTAGTCATTCCAGAGCAGAGATGGAAAGGTGCAGCCGTAAAGCATGTGACACTGGGACTTGAGCGGAGCAGATTTCCCCCCGCCACGCAGACACAGGCATCAGTTGCAAATCCTCTTTATTCTCCCATAAATCCCCACGGCTGTGCACATCCTGTCAGGACGTCGGTGTGGGCATGTCAGCGCTCTCTGATGAAGCTGCGAGCAGGGAGAGCTCTGCAGAAGATATGGACACCAGCCAGCCAAATTATACACATAATCAAATTCTACTTCATTCAAGTGCGAGGCCACAATGGCCGCTGTAATAATACCGTCTCGCATTTGGAGGTTTGCGTCCTTCTTTAAGCAGTCTGTTATTATAAATGCAAAAACAGTACGCAGAGCATGGGCAGTCGCAAAGGAAACTTAATCCTGGATTTGTTGAAGTGCTGAATGACAAACTAATCCACACATTAAGAGGGATAAATGGCAGCATTTTTAATTTAAGCAAAACAGAAATTGGGGTTAGATGCAAAACTGTCTCTGAAAGTTAAAACTTCCCTTTTTCCAAATATTTCTTTAAATACTGCAAGATTTTCTGTGGTCAGTTAGCCTACATTATGTGTTTTAAAGGCTTCTCAGCTACTGATTAGGAAATTGAGGCTAACAGGGAGCCTAAGTCTCCTCCCTATCCGGTCGGCTCATGGGTCCCCAGAAGAACGAAAAAATAAATGTGTTTCAATGGGGCTAAAAACACTATTTTCTAATCCACTTTGCCTTACACCCTGAATCGCACAAATGTTGTACTGCAATTTACAGTGGGGCAAAAAAGTATTTAGTCAGCCACCGATTGTGCAAGTTCTCCCACTTAAAATGATGATAGAGATCAGTAATTCACATCATAGGTACACTTCAACTGTGAGAGACAGAATGTGAAAAAAAATCCATGAATGCACATGGCAGGATTTTTAAAGAATTTATTTCTGTCATCATTTTAAGTGGGAGAACTTGCACAATCGGTAGCTGACTAAATACTTTTTTGCCCCACTGTATATGAAACGTAATGATGGGTGGTTTGACCATGCCAGTCACGTTCTTTGAGATTTATCAGCTTGTAAAAGTTGCTAATTAGAATGACTATTCAATTAAATTCAAGTTTATTTATATAGTGCCAAATCATGACAAGAGTCATCTCAAGGCACTTCACACAGTAAACATTCCAATACAGGTCAGTTCATTAAGCCAATCAGTAAAAAAGTTTCTAGGGATGGACAATATATTGGCATCAATGTCCGTATTGGCCGACGTTGGTCATTTTTTAACATATCGGTATTGGTTCGATAAATAAAACCGGGCCGATATTAACAACCGATATTTTTTTCCATCTCAGCTTCATTTGTTTGCCTGTTTGAGGGTGAGGGGGTGATGTGTAATTTAGTCATTTGAACAGTGAATGAAATCATCTCAGAATCGTAAATGTGTGTGTTGTGTGTACATAATGTAAATCCAGCTTTAATAATTTTCATTCTATACAACATCTCCTGATTTTAGAAGTATTAATGACAGTATATCGGTATCAGCAAATATTGGTCATCGGCCATAACAGTGATCTTAATACCGGATGTCGGTATCGGCTCAAACATTTCATACCGGTGCATCACTAAAAGTTTCTTATATAAGGAACCCAGCGAATTGCATCGAGTCACTGACTAGTGTCAATGTATTTACAGCAGTCCTCATACTAAGCAAGCATTTAGCGACAGTGGAGAGGAAAACTCAATTTTAACAAGAAGAACCCTCCAGAGGATCCTGGCTCAGTTTAAGCAGCCATCCACCACGACTCACTGGGGATCGAGAAGACAGAGCGCGCGCGCGCACACACACACACACACACACACACACACACACACACACACACACACACACAACATATATACCAAGTAATATTTCTATGGTTACATTGTGATTTCTTAGTAAATATTCTATTTAGTCAGAGATCAACTTTATTGTATTTATCCTAGTGAATCTATAATTTAACTGGTATACTAGTAGTAGCACATTCAATGTCAAAGAAAGTAAAATGTTATCAGGAGAGGGAGAATGTTTAAGGGGTTAGCAGCAGTGTTCAAGCCGATGACCCCCTCCATGAGGCTACCACAGCTCAGCAGAACATCATTATAGCTTCTTCTGGGGCGAAAAACACTTAGAGAAAAAATAAAGTTAACAGCTGAAATAGCAGGAAATAGTACAGTTAAAGAGCAGATTGTAGAAGAAAGTAGTTGAGTGTGGAAAGTGGTCAGTGTGTCCTCCAGCAGTCTAAGCCTATAGCAGCATAACTACAGAGATAACTCTGGATAACCTAGCCTTTTTAGATGGAGACCCATGGTCCAGAAGTAGATGGGCGTGACTTCGGCTCCCTATGGTCAATAAAAAATGTTTTGCCATTTTTTTGATCTGCTAATATGATGAATCTTGTTTTGTTTTTTTTTGTTTTTTTGTCTAAACGTGATCTGTCACACAGAGTTTTGCGTGCTCAACATGAATTAAGTCCTCTAACCTTTTACCTGCATTAGTCGCCAAAAGAAAATAAACGAGGAAATTCTCGGGTCAGAACAAGCCAGTCAGATCTACATCTTTCTGTAAAATAGCATTCAGGAACTTTCTTCAGGCTGTCGTTCATTTAGCTTCCAGGAGGGAGCATCTTGGCTAGTAGAAGCTAACTGTTAACATTAGCAACTCTACAACACAGCAGAACCCCTTCAGGCTTCTGTTAGTTGTAGAGATAAAACATCAGCTTTGCAATGCTGATTGTAGTCAGTGGAAGTTGCACTGCTGTTAGCCAATCAGAGGCGAGATGTAGGCATGTGTAGGAATATTAATAATTATGACTTGAAATCCTGCTGTTTTCAGCCCCTCAGTCCCCAGGCTAAATTCTACCTCCAGAAACAGAACGCCAGAGCTTTTTCCCCTCAGAAAACAACTCACCAGTCATGCTAAGTCATTAATAGATAGTGTAGCCCCACTTTAAAGTAAGTGCATCGGTTCATGAGATATTTTGCTGAAGAGGACAAAACCAATATCTTCCATAATAAAAAGACACAAACACGATGTTTTCAGCCACTGCAGTGGTCTTTTTCAGCGTGTTCACCAAAAGCAACAGCAGTGGTGAGCCTTCTGTCACCACGGTGCTAAATAGTCGGAGTTCCAGAACTCCCAATGGATAATAATTCTGTCTGAGAAAACTCCTGATTTTACATCTATATCACTAATAGAATAATAGATGCATCTTAGGTGTGCTCATGCTGTGTCGTGGTTCTAATTCCATGCTGTAGTTCTTTTTTAAAACACAGAGCAGTTTCGTTACCTGTTTTGTCGCTATGTATCGTCTGCGGCTGCAGACTTCCTCAGGCTGACGCTGATGGTGGCGTCACTTCCTTCTCCGTTTATCCGCGGGCAGCAGAGGACGTTGTCGCCCTCTGCTGCCCGCTCTCCCCTCTCCGACGGTGCAGTCCCATGCGCAGTCCAACGTATAAACTCCATCGTCCCAGTCAGGGCTGGACTGGGACAAAAATTCAGCCCGGGCATTTTGACTGGAGACCGGCCCATCACCTGTTTTTTTTGGAAAAGACATTAAGCCTTACGCTGTTTCTGACACACACCTACGTACACTTTCTTATTGGTAGTATTTATGTATCAATCTAATAAACGTAAACCTACACCATCCTTCCTATCCTGGTATTCTAAAAAGTAGGGTTGGGGGTAACTGATTATTTTTAAAATGATTATTCTGACGATTATTTTATCGAATAGTCGACTATTCTAATGACTATTTAGATAATTAATCTAGCGATTACTTTTCTATTGCACAATTACTAAAAACCAAAAAATTCTCAAATAAATTCCTCCAAAAAATTGATAAGTTGTTACTGTAAGAGAATAAACACTACAGGCCTTCCATTTTGTATAACACTGCTTTTATTGTGTTGTGGTTGTTTATGTTCTGGTGACGTGTAGAACTTGGGAGTGCAGGCTGCTGCCTGAGAGGTGGTTGGAGACGGAGTGTCTCCATGCTGCTTTGATTTGTTCACTTATGTGCATGAGGCAAGTGGTGTTACGACCCTTCCTGGGGAGTCATGTGTTTCTCCTATTTTAACTGTAAATCCTTCTAGCTGTTATAACAAGAAACAGATATTCGGACGGAATATTTTCATGTTTATTCGAATATGATTGTGGAACACACCCAGCATCATAATAAATGAAGTAATGTTTATGCCAATTTAAGCCTTTATGGGTGACCAGGACTCTGTGATCAATTTTTGGCAAGGGAAATTATCATTTGTTGCCATTTTTGAGGTGTTTATGAATGTGGAAGACACCCAGCATCCTGTGATGGCACTAATAACATCAAGAGATAATAAATAAAGTAATATTTAGGTAAATGTAACCCTTTACACGTGACCAGGACACTGTAATCAATTTTTGGCAAGGGAAATTATTTTCTTTTTTTTTTTTCTTTTTTTTTTGTGCCATTTTTGGGGTGTTTTTGATGACACAGTAGGCAGTATGAGTACAGTAACATCAACAGATAAAACATAAAACCCTTATTTGGTCAATTTTAGCCTCCATGAAAATCTTAGCAATTCGATCACTTTTTGGCAAGTAAAATGCCATTTTAGTTGTCTACAATTAAATCATCAATAAAGAATTTAAAGATATTTTGAGGCATTTCTTATAGGTAAATGGGAGGGTGTAGTCTATTTGGCAAGTGACAATCTTAATTTTATGTGCTGAAGTGCTTTTATCTTGTTACTTTTAAATAGAGCAACGTAATGTATAGATAGTAACCTACACAGTGTCATTAAAGCCAAAGCTTGATCATTTTAAATACTTTTTTTCAAGTAAAAATGTGCCCCAAACTAGTTAACTGTGGCTCCATGTCAAGTGGACTAAAGAAAGGAAGGGGAAAAAATTAAATCGCTGGAGAATTGTTTATTTCCATTTATACAACGTTTACATTCAATACAGGGTGCCATTTTACAATGTTTATTTATTTTTTTAGTATCAAGGCTGTAACATAAAGAAAGCCAGTTCTTATCACAAAGTTTGTGGCACAAACCATCTTTCAATCGCAAATATTGCAAAAAGGATTAATATATCCTCATTGTGAACGTTTAAGACAAATAGCAACACTTAAAACAACTTCCGAACTGGAAAAACTAATGTGGCAAGGTGCAGAAAGGAGTGCCCGGGCGGGATTCGATCCCCAGACTCCCGGATGAGAGTCATACGCTCTAACCAGTCAGCCAAAGGGGGCATCTCCTTAACCAAGTAGCCAGGGCGCATCATCAATCGGGACATTGTGGACGCTCACACTGCCACATCTTCCTCCCTCTTTCCACAAGCACGTCCTCGTGCTCCCGCGCAGGGTGCCACAAACACTGCCACACTAATATCCGCGATAAACATCTGTTTAAGTACCGGAAGAGGTTATCTTTGCTTTCTGAATGTCCATATTGCTAGATATGCTGAGTTTTAGGGCGAAATCCTGGGGAATTTTGTCTAGAAATGCAATTACCTAACCATGCGCGATCCCGCGGTGGCTAATCATTTTTTGGCAGCGAGTCAATTTATGGCACAACACCGGCTCGGGTTTCTCCTCCTCCTCCCTCTTTTCTTCTCCAACCTGTCGCTGGGCTGAGGCTCCATCACTTCCTAAATTGATTTTACTTGAACCTTCACTACCAAACAACTGTGAGATTTTAACACATGTGCCAGCATCAGCCTGAAGGGCCAGTTTCTTTTTTAGTCGAATTTTCTCCGCTCCTCCTTTCCGTTTTTTGTTCTCCATTTTGTAAAGCTCGTCTGTCTGTTTACTGAGATTCACAAACAACTGGCGGGTGCATCAGACCTCTGGCTATTGGTCCAGCCCAGAGTGTATTATTACCAATTGGCCAATCCACCAACTTTTACGAGGCGTCGCGTGGGGCGGCGCGGACAAGTTGTCCGCAACAACTAGAGGCCAGGAAAAAAAAAAAAAAACAGACTCCGGCCCATAAAAGATGAAAGGGTCGGCCCAGCGGGCAGTTGCCCGCTATGCCCTATGGTCAGTCCAGCGCTGGTCCCAGTTCATTGTCCCACAATCACGTCTCCTTATCTCGATTGCTTCTTTAATCCATCTTTTGTTTTTCTGTTGTTCGGTGTTTATGATCCTTGTGTTGTCCCAGTCCATTATATGGTTTTCTCTTGTGCAGTGATCTGTTACGGCTGACTTCTTTATTGTACTTTTTGCTTCTTCTTTTGCTGCTCTTGTGTGTTTTCGACTTGCCTCTTTCTCACACTCCTTTCTATGTTCTATTGTTCGTGTGTTGAGTTGGCATCCGGTTTCTCCTATGTATGTTTTATTGCAAAGTTTGCATGGGATTTCGGGATTAAATGTGGAGTCATGTGCTCAGAACCGTGGTCGAGTACCTGCTGCCACTCCTGGTTCCCTCGCGTCGCTCCTGCGGTTTTCGTCCCACTTCCTGGTCCACGCCTGCAGGGTCTATTCCTGCAGGTCCTCCACACGGCAGTTCCTGCTGGGTATGGCATGGTACAAGAGGCTTTTGTGAGTGGATGAGTTGTTTTGTTGTCATGGATACAACTCAAGCTGGCAAATCTGCATCTGTAGCCATTAATTTCTAATAATTAACTGAACAGAGAGGTGTTTTTATTCAACACATTCTCATTCCCAGCGCGTCAAAAACAAACGCTTGGTCAGCCACCCTCCGCCTCAGACCCCTGACGCCAAAAGTGCCCTTTTTCGTTACTTATGTGCGAAAAGGGGTTTTTCCCTTTTCTGACTGCAGATCCCAATGCAGCGTTACGCTGACTCGATGGGATGTCCGCAGCCAGGGCACCAAACAAGCTCATCGTACCTCACCCTAACCTTATCCTCTTATTTAACCTTCACCTCACCCCTATCCTAACCTTAACCATCTTGCTAGCGAACACGTTAGTGATGTGTCGGTCGCTCTAAAAGCCGGCTTTATGAAGTGAACGGCTGGAGCCACCTTGTCAATGGTCGGGTTTGGACCGAGCCAACGCGAGGGGGAGGTTTCAACTACCACGGTGGAGGTTAAAAGTAGAGGGTATTTGTAACCTCCCCCTCGCCAGATGGTATGTTCTAACGTTCCCCTTGGGCGGCAAATACGAAAATTGACAGTCAGAATGCGTGGGAAACAAACGCTTGATCACAGTGAGAGTAACGTTTCAGGTAGCAAGAGGGTTAAGGTTAGGATGAGGGAGAGGGGAAGGTTATAAATAGTGAAACGTTATGGTTTAGGTGCGGTTCGGTGCCGCATCAGCGGATATCCCATCACGTCAGTTTTATGCTGCATTGGGATCTGCACTTAGAAAAGGGAAAAACCCCTTTTCGCACATAAGTAACGAAAAAGGGCACTTTTGGCGTCAGGGGGTCTGAAGCGGAGGGTGGATGACCAAGCGTTTGTTTTTGACGCGCTGGGAGTGAGAATGTGTTGTTTTATTGCATCAATAAATTTTCAAAAAACATTCTGTGAATTAAAGCATGTAAGCCACTTATTTTCATCTTGATCACATGTATGTTTTAGTTAAACATTAACAACACATATGCTTAATTAGGAAACACCATCTATTTGATCCTCCCACGTTCATTAAGCTGCATCGACTTCTGTGGGGATTAGCTTAGCCGCTGTACTAGCCGCTGTCCTAGCCTCTGTCCTGTCCTGGCTTTAGCTCCACTCCATGACAAAGTCACCAAATAGCCGATAACATCTTGAAGGAATTGGGTCCTGCTGAAATTCTTGCTCTCTGAATCAATAGCTGTTTCCACACATCAACGTCCGACATTTCTGGCAACTGTGTGGACAGTTCGCTCTGGACTTTCCGTGCAGTTGTTGTTCACACGTGTTAATCACAGCAGAGAGCTCTTGCTGCAGAGGGGCTCTTACTGCTGGACATGTTTACAACATGTCAAGAACAGCAGATGAGGCTCCCTGATAACACCGTTTTCTCTTCCTTCCATCAATTCTGAATGAATCCACAGTATTGCCGAGCGAGTGGTGAACCGTCTCCAGTGTGCACATTTTATCGCAGTAAACACTCTGAAAGAGTTATGGTTTAAATAAGTTACTGTTATATTTGGTGATCTTCCACAATTATTAAACTGCTGGCTAGAAAACATTCAGAGCAGATGTTCTCGACATTTGAGGTAAAAAATAAATAAATGAATCAGGAAGGTTTAGTGCCTCTATGGGGTGCTGATTGTACAATTAATAAATAAAAACATAAAACTATTATAAAAATCTAAACAGAGTTCTATTTTGTGTTTAGATTCATGTTTAGGAGGAAAAATATAAAATTAAAAATAGATTTATTTTTAATTTATTTAGAATAAAAAATTAAACATTAAGTTACATCTATATCTCAATCAAAATGTAAATGTGATGATTTTACAGAAAATATTTAACTAAAATTCCAATTCAAACCTGAAATAACCTGCCAAAATAAAAGCATGGTGAAAACATATCCAAGACTGTGAGTCTGTTTACCCACTGATCTTTTTATAAATGTGCAGGTACAATCACGACACAAACACAGATAAATGATTCGTGCTAAAGTTCACTCACACATTCTTATACAAAAATTACTCACAAGCTGGAAAAGAGATCCCAAAATGTTATTTTGAAAGGCTACTTCTGTTGTAGAGCAGTTTAATTGACATATCAGCTGAACAGTCACTTTGTATTTAGTTAAGATTTAGATTTGCATATTTATTATTTACTCTAAATACTGTTAGGTATAAAATTTTATTTTCCTTAATGAATGGAAATAAAAAAATCTTGAGCCGCATTTTTATTTATTTGTAGTACTAAATGCAGCAAAACATAACAGTTAACTGTGTTTATGTGTTGCTTTACAATTACACAATGCATCAAAACTGCCTATTTGATGTGTTGAAAAAATAGTAAGCTGTCAAAACGTTTCCAGTTTAGTGCAGATCTCACAGAAACATTTGTAAAACGTTCTTCATTACAATATAAGTCCACAGGTAGAGGAGACTATTTTCTTTCTCCAACATGAGCAAACTTTTATAAAATGCTACTCACATTTACCATTAAGCAACCAGCAGCATATTCTCACCCTGTCTGACATATTATCCTTACGTGCTGCACTGAATATGTTTGTGTAAATGTGCTCCAGGCTCAGTACTCATGACTACTGACCTTTACATTTAAATCATCTTACAATGCACTTAGGACCTCAGCGTGGCATTTCCAAACACATCTCATAATCGCTTTACAATAAGTTGCGTGCAGCATCAGGACCACAAAATGAATCAAAATGAGCATGGCAACGATGTTTACTGCATGCATGAAGTCATGTTGAATTTTACAAAAAATATATATTTTTTGCAATGAACAAAACTGGTAAATAAAAAACGAGAGTTCAGTTGTGTAGGTAATGCAGGAAACATGAAATGCAGCCAAACATACTGTTGGTTTCTGTTATTGTTTGACTTTTTTTTGTGTGATCGTGTCTTGCTGCTGACTCCTGGTGAATTTGTATGCCTGTTAAATCAAACTCCTTCTCCGGTACTCTGAGGCAGCCAAGACCCTGCATGTTTCCTTCTGGACGTGTCAAACGAAAAGACAGGGGTGAGCAAGGTGAGGTCGGGCGGGGTGGAGGGGAAAAACGGAGGGAAAATGAGACAGGACTGTGCACAGGCTGTTTAGTGGGGAGCATGTTCATTAGCATGGAGCACGGGCCATTTCATCTCGTCTGGGAAAGAGCTGTGCTTTGTGACGTCCTTGATACAGTAAACAAACTGCGCCTTGTACACCCCTGCCTCACACACGACGACAACGGTGCCCTCCGCGATGATTAATACATTTTAAGAGGGCGCTCAAGTGAAACAACAAACTTTTCTTGTTAATTAGTTTCACTGTAGGAATATGTCCAACATCCAGGGAGTGTGCAGCATGAAAAAGGTGTTTTTAGGCCGAGATGGGACTCCGTCGTATTTCGGACCCTTCAATTACGCCTCCACGGCGTTTAGAAATTCTGCCCTCTCAGCTCATCTTATCAAAATCACTCAAGTTCAGAGCGTGACTAGTGAAATTGATGGAAAATTGAGCTGCTCTCTCATGCAGCAAAGAACAGTGCAGCCATTCCCTCACCCATCACTCCCCAATCAGTCCAAATGTGCACAGATATAGACTATTGATAAATGCCTCTGAACTATTCCAGTACTAGAAATTTAAAGGCTTCAGATTTTGCCGTGTTCTTCTTTGGTGCACGGATAAATCTGGCTAAGTGCTGGACAGTGATACTCTCTGACACCTGAGGCAGCCATGTATTTCTTCACATGTGGACACCGGGTGCCAATTTATCTCCAGACGTGTCTCTTTCTGATGATTGAGCTCTATAACTTCCAGAAATGGCCTCTTAAATCACAGCGTATCTTAAAGAGTGTGAATTCTCGCCGAAACTGCAGACACTGTCGACTGTTTCATGGTGAATTAACTGTCTTAAAACATTTTTCAACCATGCTCACTCAAGGATTTCGGGGGCAGCTTTAAAGCGCTGACGATGTTCAGGTAAAACGACGGGTCCAACAGAGTAACATCACACACATCAATCTGAACATGTGACAACCTGCTCAAGCAGTGGATGAAAGGCTTTAATTGTTTGAAATTTTAGGTGTTAAAGCTCCAATACACCTGCTACAAAGGAATAAATCATCTTAAGGATTCTTTAGTTCAAACTGGTGTGTCAGAACAACTGAAGCCCAGTTCACGCGACAAGGTAATCACATCAACTCTTGACCCGATACCGCCCTCCCAAGAATCTTAAGAGCATGCCTGATAACTGTAATGGCTCTAAAGATAATCTTATCGGATATCTTGATGTGTGTGGTGTGTTGAGAGCTCTCACGACTGCTCTAATCATAAATCAGATTGATCAGATGTGTTGGATTATCTTAAACTGATTTTCAAAGATAAACAACTGTTGAATGTGATGTGTAGCCAATCAGAACGTGACAGCATGCAGCACTCTTCCATCTTTCGCTGTATTTACTCGGAAGTCATGTGGAAAATCACGAGATTTCCAGTCTGACCGGAAATGTTTATGTGAGAAATCTATTCATGTGTTTTGTAAGGTTTTTGTCATAATACCACATATCAAATATTGTAAGACCAAAACTATTATATCTGCAGATTTTTTGGTCACCAAGTTTTGCGTCTCGCGTCTTTTGAAAATCGTCCAAAAAGTTGTCGCTCACTGCCTCAGTGGCTCCCTCTCGGACCACCAGGCGACCCCTCCTTTAGGTGCACTTTTCAAACAGGAAGTGTGGGGGTGACTGAACCTTTAAATGTTTTTGTGAAAAGCATGTTGGTTGAAAAGAGATATGGTAATGGGTAAATGGTCTATATTTGATATTGTGCCTTCTAGAGTCCTAGAAACCCCCCAAGGAGCTTTACAACAGTCATTCCTGCTTTCATCCACACATTCACATGCTGGTGGTGATGAGGCAGCCAAGCTGCCAAGTGGCCACAGCTGCCCTGGGGTGCACTAGCGGGGGCCGCTGCCGTGCACTGGTACCACCAGTCCCTCCGGCTACCATCAGCAGGCATCATCCGGCTACTGGACCATCCGCTCTACCTCCCGAGCTACTGCTGCCCTATATGTATACATACACATGTATCTATATTGTAAATGATCCATCACCATTATGTTGACCACTTTCCAACACAAAACAAAGTTTAATTGGCTTTCTTTAAGAGTTTTCATATTTCTGAATATTCTTTTTAAATATTTCAACTTTTTTAGTTTGTCCTTGCCTAAATGCTTTGAGACACGACCAACTAAGTTTGTTTTTGGCAAACTAATAACTAAACCACCCCAGCATTCACAGGAATCTGCATCTCTGTGGACCAGACTTGTAGCACTGTTTCTGGCTAAATGGTTTTTTTTTTTCCTAATGAGAACATTCATTTTAGTCATCGTCCTTTTTCTTGTTTTAGACCCCAGAGCCGGAGAGGGAACACCACCAAAGATTGACCATGCTGTTATTGGGGGAGTGGTTGCTGTTGTGATGTTTGCGATCCTTTGTGCGCTCATAGTTCTTGGTCGATACTTCGCCAGACACAAAGGTAAAACCACCAGAAATACAGTCATACTTGCTTGAACATAAGTTATGAATTTAAATGCTTTTTTTGCAAATGTGCATCGAAGTTGAAGAGATGAGTTAGATAAAGCGTGGTGATAATCTGTCTGTCCTCTTTTTGCAGGAACTTACTTCACACATGAAGCCAAAGGAGCAGACGATGCAGCTGATGCAGACACGGCGATCATTAATGCAGAAGGTGGACACAACAACTCAGACGAGAAGAAGGAGTATTACATCTAAACTGGAGAGAAGGATGGGAGGGGGTGGCGCTGTGGGAGGATTGTGTCCAACTCTGACTGGTGACGAGACAGCTCGGGTTAGAGGGTGGAAGGAAAAAGTCGGAAAGTAGGACTGGCATGGCCACGCGGTGAGAAGAGGTGTTGCTTAGTCTCCTATCTGACCTGCCCTGGACTGCTGGGTCCTATTCTGTACAGTTTAATTGTTTTACAGAAAATTTTGTGCCTTGTTCTATTTTTTTTTTTTTTTGTTGGTTTTGTTGTTTTATTTTTTCTTTCCCATGCTTGTCTGGTTGAATTTTTCTCCTTGATCTTTTGTTGCTTTTGGCTTTCAGAGGAGATAAGATGGGTCTGGTGTTTTGTCTGTTTGTGCTGCAGTTAGCTTTTAGCTCATGTTACCAGATCTGAGAAGCCAGTTCATGCACATTTCTCTCCCTCTTTCTTTCTTTCTTTATTTATTTTTTTGTTTTGGGATCTCCAGAGTTTAGTAAACGAAACACAGTGTCAACTCATGTCTCCCTGCTGGGTCCAAGTCCTGTGGTGCCTGCAAGTTCATCACATTTAAATGCAGGTCTGATTGGTTTCGACGAATCCCTGCTCCGACGGCACACGGTCTCTTCAAACTCATGTTCAACGTTGATTACTTATGTAACCGCTTTGAGTAATCATGCCTATCTTAGAATGTATTCGCTCATAAAACTGAAACAGGAGTTGTGTTATATGTGCTCTAACCAGGCCACAAGCTGCAGCTGACCCTTTAGTGATTTCAAGCCCTGACTTTTACAGCCAGAACTCCTCTGGGACCAGGTTCATAAAGTTTCCTCCATGATGCTTTAAATCACATCAGAATCTGATCGCTTTATTAGCCTGACTGCACGAGTCAAACTCAACAGGCAAGTCGTACATATTTCCATTGTAAAAATGACTCTTTTTAATCCAAATTCAGTGATTATTTCTACAGGCTCTATTTATTGAAAAATAAATGTGCATGGTGCCATTAAACATTTAGTTTATTTGATGAACAATTCTCTGCATCTAACCTGGTACTGCTGGTTTTGTCAGTGTTGCGGAGTGTGCTAATGTTTTATTTTGAAACGTCAATATTTGGTGTCTTTTTCTGCCGTTGATTTCCTCTCTGGCTTATTCTTTACCGTCTCTGTGAGTAGATTACACAGCAGCACATCTGGTTTAATAACACCCTCCGAATGCCCACGATAGACTTAGGCAGCTGCATCTGCACTCAGTTTGATTTTGCAAATCAGAGCTGTTTAGTATTTCAAATAATCATTTACAGGTAATTATGAAAAAGTATTGGAACGTGTTTTTGCTTCTTTTGCTAACAAATCAATCCTGTTGTAATAGCTGGAATCTACGTCCGATTTAATGCATCTGTAAAAGTTATAGGTAACAGCTACTTAGCATTACGACTGAAGGAAGAGACTTATTCAAAAAGGACCTTTATTGGCACATGGAATTTTACATATGAACAGAATCAGAGTCACTGTGTCCTGTTTCCCTTTAAAGACAGTCTGTCAGAATAGTCAGATTATATTATGACGCCAAAAAAGAGGCAGTTGGTTCACTGACCATAAATCCATTTAGATGGTCAACTTTTGGACCAAATGTAAGGAGCATTTGAGTGTAAATATTTAGTAAATATTACTTGAACAATGCTAGGTTTCACAGGTCCAAACTCAAATGTTTAAAGGTGTGGAAAACGTGTTTAATCAATACATTTGCAGTGGTCTCTAGTAAAGATAAATGCCTTGTAAGTCGTACTCGGGGGTGTGGGAGTGCCCAGAAGTGCGTTTCAGCTTGGAGAAGAGAGTAGCATTAGAAAAGGATTTGTAGTCTTGTTCTCTAATATTTTGACATCTCGTCTTTGATTGGATAACAGCAACATGGCTCTACCACTGACTCTGCTTCACAATGTCGATGTTTCATCTCCACCAATAACACAGGCCTGGAAGGGTTGTTCAATGTTGTTGAGTTGCTAATGCTAACAGTTAGCTTCTACTAGCCTACACATTCTCTGTTTCCTGGATGCTAAACCAACAACAGCATTCTCTGTCATGGGTCAAGATGAGTGAGTCCATGAATATTAAGTGAGAGTGTGACGTAGCTCTGTCAGGATTTTTAAATCCTAGAGATTCACCGTCCGTTTTCTGTCAGAAGCTAACACAGAAGATAGGTGTAGGAGACTATTTTCATGTTCAACTTGAATGAAAAAATCAGAGTGGCTGATTATAATCAGAAATAATAAAGAATGTTTTTCAGTGTTCCACACCTTTAACACAATTTTTATCTGATTATCTAATTATTCAGCTCAAAAATGTTAACCAAACCTGTTTTACCGTAAATCCTCTAATACAGGCCGGTATTCAATTAAAGGCCGGGTCTCCAATTCTGGCCGGTGTCTGAGTCAGCGGAGGCAAATAATGGCCGGTCTCTTGGGTGGAATGTGGTAACAAGCAAGTACGAGCGTCCCAGCGGCAGGGTTATAGTCCCCAAATCAACCAGCAGGAGGCAGTAGAAGTTCACGCAGACCTTTCTTAGGCCTTTTCTTCAAGGCTTTGTAACGCTACAGACACGATCCTCTATCACGCTCCTACCACACAGAGTCACGGTGTCAGTTAACCATGCTAATTCAACCCGCTCCACAGAACACACATCACCTTCACTGTGGCTTACACAACACTCACACAACACGCAAATCAGCACATAGGAACTAGCAGAACGATAGGAAACACATATAACACAATACCCAGAATGCACCTGGCTTACAACCCCAGCCAGGTCATTACACTATCAAGTTCAAAGAGAACGTGCTGATTATGCTGCAGAACACTCTGGGGAGCAGCAGTAGGGGGTGTATGAACTACAGCAATCCCTCGTTTATCGCGGTAGATGCGTTCCAGACCTGGCCGCGATAGGTGAAAATCCGCGAAGTAGGGACTCCCAGCATGCCCCTCGCGGGGATTCCCTTCACGTCGCACCTACGTCACAAACCGTGGCTATAAACGGAAGTCGCCTTTCCAGCTCACCACTCAGTCATCGTTTCTTCAGATTCACGATCAGAGTTTCCAACCTACCGATCAATCCAACGAACTATCAGCTCATAGTAAGTTATCTTACTTACTTCTGGAAAGCCCGGCATTTCCGTGTCACTTTGTTGACGCTCGAACGCTCGGGGGTTTCCTAGAGCACCGACGCTATCACTTCCGCGTCTGTGAAACCACGCTCCCTATTGAATTATCGTATGATCAGATTCTCTTTTTGGGGGTAAAACTCAAGTGCCAGACCGTAGGTACTGACACGCGATCGTTCATGTCGGTTCATTTCCTTTAATGTTTTCTGTCTTTTATTTGCGCCTGATGTGTATCGCTGCTGTGGAGCGGGGCGCATCAACTTGTCCTCCGACACACAGATCACAGCAGGGAGCGCTCAGCTGTTTTCGCGGTCGGTAGATCTGCCTCCTGAGCACGGCCACAGTAACAATCAGGTGTCGCCACCTCAAAAACTAATTTAACACGCGATCGTTCATGTCAGTTCATTTCCTTTAATGTTTTCTGTCTTTTATTTGCGCCTGATGTGTTTCGCTGCATGCTGTGGAGCGGGACGCTGCGCTTATCACCTTGTCCTCCGACGCACTGATCACTGATACAGCCGCCAAACAGCAAGCGCTCCGCTGTTTTTGCGGTCGGTAGATCTTTTAGAACTGCAGTTCAAAGGTAACTCATGAGGTGAATATATATGAACCCAGGTAGCAGTTTTTCTTTAGGATTGAGAGGAGATGCAGGAAGATAATAAACAGACAGGACAGAAAAATAGTCAAATAAAAACAAGTTAGTTTTTGTACCTGCTGTTGCAACAAACAGACACCATTGAAGGTAATCAGAAGTGAGGAACAGAAAATGAATTAATTATTTTAATGTTTAGAGCAGCAGGAACTCCGAGAGGCTGCAGGCGCATCAGTGAGTTTGCGGTGCTGCGCAGGGGGAGGGGGGAGAGGGCTGAAGCAGGAACTACCGTTGTTAAAAGAAATGTGTTTAACTTTGAAAATGTGGGCGCACTTTTAATTGTCAAAAACTCCAGCGAACCATTAGTTCATTTTGCTCAAATAGAAATAGAGGCCTGCCTCTAATACTGGCCCTCCTTCCAATAAAGGCCTGGAGCTTGATGAGCTTGAGTCAAATACAGGCCCGGGCCTGTATTAGAGGATTTACGGTAATTGTTTTTCTAGACTTAACTTTGTGTTGTGCCCATGAGACGCTACTAGATTACTTTTATTCATGTATAAAGTATCAATAACAAATTTACAGATGGCTCAGAAGATTTTTTTCTTTTAATATTAATTTTTTTTATGCCCTCGCCTGTATATAAGGTTAAAAAATTCAGTCACAGCAAATCTCTTCAAACATTCCATCTTAGGGCCAGCTTTGAATTTCTCTAAGGTCAAAAGAGAAATCTAAAATATCTGTATACAATTTAAGAATTCAGCTCTCTCTCTCTCTCTCATGTCGCAGCTTCAAACCTTCACAATAAAGCTATTTGGTGCTGCTAATTTCTCTTTCTCCACCGACCCAAATGGACGACGTGAATTCTTGACTCATAGCTCAGATAAAAAAATTAAATAAAAACTTCTTGGTAATTTGCAAGAGAATATATACCGTAGATATATTTACCAATACAATTAGAAAATCATAAAAATAAAAAAAACATACCTGGACTGGTAAATAGAAAATGGGTAGCCACTGCCTTAAAATGTTGATACTTAAAAAGGGGGAAAACATGAAGGACGTAGTTTTAGTGCCTTCTACAATCTTTGAGGCATATGGTTAGACTCCAACAGTATATCTTGTACATATGTCTGGTCTTTCAGGCCAATAATCAGCCAAGTTGTCTGTAATCAAACACCCATAGACTTACATACCAGGTAGGATCTCCTAAATATAGACAATATTTAGCTCAGTCTCAAAGGAGGGGATTTCTTTGTCTATTCAGGGAGGTGTTTGCCACAACTCAGTTGAGACAAAAAAAATAGTTTGGCTGGAATTTTGGTAACACTTTATAACAAGGGTCCCTTTATTAATGTTACTTAATCATTATTAAGAATTAATAAACTATTGAGTACAGTATTAGCAATTGCATGATGCATAACTAAGCAAATACCCCCTCGGCCCATTTTCCTAACCTTAAGGACACTTAGGAACGTTAATAAAGGGACTCTATTAAGCTTTGATTAATAATGCAACAATTAATGTTTAAAAATGTAAAGTGTTACCAGAATTTATTTTCCTAACCAGATTCACAGCATTTGATTTTTATTAGGATATTTCCAGGGTAAGGCTATAATACAGCGATTACGGCTATAATATTAATAACCTAGAAATTTTTTTTTTATTTAAGTGAGGATTGTAGAAATATGCTGTCATGGAAATAACAATAAGCATGACAACTATTCTGGGCTTTGATATTCATATTTTCATATTTAAAAAAGGTAATTAATGCTTTTAATGGTTTCTCCTAAAAAATGTTTCAAAAAATGGACAATTTTTGTTTTTGGGGCGGGGTGGGGGGACATATTTAGTATGTTTTTTTTTCTTTGCTCTCTCAGGTTTATGAGTGTTAATAGTTGTGTTTTTTTGCATCTCAGGTAGAATGCAAACTTTAAGCCCCGAGTATATATTGTAGATCCACAGCTAACTAAAAAGAAATCACAAGGTGTACATGGTTTTTCCTCTCAGTTGTACATGTTTCTGTGTTTAATATGGTGCACTGTTAACAGTAAATGTTAATTATTTTGCATAGAACTAGTTCACAAAGACAACTAGATTTGTTAAGCAGACGAAACCGATGTACAGTCAGTGTTAACGAAATCACTACGATGTTGATGAAACGTCTTCTTCCACAGTCACATCTCGCTCATACGGTATTGGTTATTTAGTAATTATTATAGGATGTGATCACAGCCAGTCAGTCCAGTTCGCATTCCACTGACCCACACATTACTTTCCATAATCGAAGATGGTGTATTTACTGTGACATGAAGTTTATTGAATGATCTGTAACTTCTTGGATATTTGGATTCAATTTAATTTCCCTTTAGGGTGGGAGGGTGAGAGGCAGGGACGGGGGAAGCCTTTGGGTTTTTTTGGATCTTAAGGACTTTTCCGGTGACATTTTATTTCTTTGTGTAGTGAAGAGGATGTTTCTCACATGACCATACATATTTTGTATTGGTTCGCACCAACATTTTTACAAAAGGAAAAAAAAATCAGAAGAGTACTTGTCTTAATAAAAAGATATCAATGTTTAAAGTGGTGTGTCTTTGTGACTTGATCAAATAAAAGGTGGTTTTGCTTTGCTGTTCTCACCAAGACAAAAAAAAATAATTTATTCAAGTGCCTATTTTCCCAGGTGATGGGGCTGTTCATACCTAAATCATTGCAAACAATCTGTATTATCATGTTTGAGTAAAACCTTACCAACAGATGGCCATCAGGGTCAAAAATCCCTGGGAGCACAATTTTCAAATGTATCTAACTTCCGTATTGACCCGAATATAGTACGAGGTTTTTTTCCATCAAAAATAAATTTAAATGTAGGGTCTTATAATCGTAGTCTAAAGCTTGATTTATACTTCTCCGTGAGCTCCGCAACGGAGAGGCACACACGGAGTATCGGAAAGGTTTTCACATTCCAACTTCTGTTCAGGCAGCAGGGCGTTGCAAAACAATTCCCTTCCAGGACAAAAGAGGACATAGTGTTTTTCTGTGGTTTCCTGCCACCATAACACTCATGTGTCCAGTCCCCAATAGTGTATTTACTAATGTGTTTATATTATTTTTTTAAATGAATCTAATTAATTAGAGGTTTTGTAATTAATCACATTTTAATCATTCATGAAAATTTGACACCAAACAATTTTTATAAAAAAATAAGAAGGCAGAGAATCAAACGCTAGACAAGGATATTATTTTGGTTAAGTCAAGCGCTTAATTTCTGGAAAAAAAAAAAAAAAACAATGCTTTTTAATTATTCAACAAGAGGCCAACAAGATGGAGGAACTCCAAGCCCTTTCAAGGACTCAGCCAGAGTTTCGGCAGTTTCGGAACCGCTGGAGGAGATAATGCAAAGAAGGATTCTCCAGAGAATCAAGAAAATGATGGACAACCCTGAGCATTCTCTTCACAAGACTGTCCGACAACAGGAGTGCCTTCAGTCAGAGGCTTCTTAAGTTTCGCTGCAACATTGACCGCTGCTGGAGATCCTTTCTGTCAACAGCCATTGTAATATACAACAACTCTTTGATGACTTGATTATTATTATTATTCTGAGCTACTACAGCTATCAATTTCCCTCTGGGATTAATAAAGTATTTTTGAATTGAATTGAATTGAATTGAATTGAATTGAAATGTCAGTGTCATATGAAACAAAACCCCAATCAACTAAAACTCATAATTGCAAATAGAAAACACCTGCAAAGGTGACCCTTTAAATGGGCTCAGTCTAGTTGAATTACTGAAATAAATGGACTTTTGCACCGTATTCTAATTTTTTCTGTTTCATTCATGTATAATTGGGGTTTTTATTAGCATTTCTACTACTCATAATCTAGTAAAAGCATATGTTATATATCAATAAAAATCCTTATAAATGACACTAGAACAGGCACAAATCTGATGGAGGACTTAAATTTACAAACTTGGGTCAGACCCAGACAAGGAAGTGCTGAAGCTGGGTTTAGACACAGTTGGGAATTAATGACTGAATTAATGATCTGACGTCATTCCTTACATGGGAAGTCCCACTCTTACATCAAGAAGGGTATAGCTGCAGACCTGCAGATTCACACCTGCAGCAGCGAATCTGCGGGTCTCCAAGTCTGCGACCTGATCACATCTTCCTTATTCCTCACTGGCCCTGCATTTTAACATTCGACTCTTTAGCGCCGATCGGCCGACGACTGCTTCGACACACGTTGCAGCTGAATTATAGTATCGCACGTAAAGCATAGACAGTCACTCGTCGTCGTCTTCCTACGCTTATCCGGGTCAGTGTCGCGGGGGCAGCATCCCAACTAGGGAGCTCCAGACCGTCCTCTCCCCGACCACCTCCACCAGCTCCTCCGGCAGGACCCCAAGGCGTTCCCAGACCAGATTGGAGATGTAACCTCTCCAACGTGTCCTGGGTCGACACGGGGGCCTCCTGCCAGCAGGACATGCCTGAAAAACCTCCCCAGGGTGGCGTCCAGGAGGCATCCTGACCAGATGCCTAAACCACCTCAACTGACTCCTTTCGATCCGGAGGAGCAGCAGTTCTACTCAGAGTCCCTCCCGAATGTCCGAGCTCCTCACCCTATCTCTAAGGCTGAGCCCGGCCACCCTACAGAGGAAACTCATTTCGGCCGCTTGTATCCGCGATCTCGTTCTTTCGGTCATTTCCCAAAGCTCATGACCATAGTTGAGGATTGGGACGTAGATCGACCGGTAAATCGAGAGCCTGGCTTTCTGGCTCAGCTCCCTCTTCACAACGACAGAACGGCTCAGGCGTCTGCCAGGCGTTCCCAACAGACCCTCACTATGCGTTTGGGTCTGCCAGGTCTACGCAGCATCTTCCCCTGCCATCTGATCCAACTCACCACCAGGTGGTGATCAGTTGACAGCTCCGTTCCTCTCTTCGCCCTGGTGTCCAAAACATACGGCCGCAGGTCAGATGATACGACTACAAAGTCTATCATCGACCAGCGACCTAGGCTGCCCTGGTACCAAGTGTACCGATGGGCATCCTTATGTTCGAACATGGTGTTTGTTATGGCCAAACTGCGGCTTGCACAGAAGTCCAATAATGAAACACCACTCGAGTTCAGATCAGGTGGGCCGTTCCTCCCAATCACACCCCTCCAGGTAAAGCTGTCATTGCCCACGTGAGCATTGAAGTCCCCCAGCAGGACAATGGAGTCTCCTAATGGAGCACTATCTAGCACTCGTCCCAGGGACTCCAAAAAGGGTAGGTACTCTGAACTGATATTTGGCCCATAAGAGCAAACAACAGTCAGGACCCATTCCCCAACCCGAAGGCGCAGGGAAGCAACCCTCTCGTCCCCCGGAGTAAACCCCAACACACAGGCAGAGAGTCTTGGGGTTAGCAAAAAGCCAACCCCAGCCCTCCGCCTCTCACCCGGAGCAACTCCAGCAAAGGAGAGTGTCCAACCCCTCTCAAGGACTTGGGTTCCAGAGCCAATGCTATGTGTTGAGGTGAGTCCGACTATATCTAGCCGGTACCGCTGAACCTCTGCCACAAGCTCCTGCTCCTTCCCCGCCAGCGAGGTGATGTTACATGTCCCAAAAACCAGTTTCCTTGTCTGGGAATCGGACCGCCAAGGCTCCCGCCTTGGTCTGCCACCAGATCCACATTGTACCGGACACTTCATATTCCTCCTGCTGGTGGTGGGTCCACAGTTGGATGAGCCCATGTATCTGGTTTGGGCTGTGCCCGGCCGGGCCCCATGAGCGAAAGCCCGGCCACGAGGTGCTCGCCTACATGCCTCAACCACAGGCCTGCCTCCAGGGTGGGACCCCGGCAACCCTCCGGGCCGGGTACTCCGACTCTTCGATTGTACATCCATGAAAGACCGTCTGAACCGTTCTTTGTCTCACCCTTCACCTAAGACCAATTTGTCATGGGAGACCCTACCAGGGGCACAAAGTGCCCCAGACAACATAGCTCATAGGATCATTAGGGCACTCAAACTCTTCCACCACGATAAGGTGACGGTTCACGGAGGAGATAGACAGTCACTCGTCTCAGAAAAATATAGTAAACTGACAGAATTGTTTAGAAATTATAAGAAAGTTTTAGGAGTAGTACTGTTGCTTTAAGACACGTTGTTTGACTGTTTAAGTAGTGAGAACACGGAGCATTTCCCCAGCTGGTCTGACTACTTTCATAAACTACTGCTAAAAGCAAAACAGAATTCCGTCTGATGATGTTACAGCTGCACAAATGTTACTAGATTAGGAGTTTAGTTTACCTTGACTTTATAAATGTTCAGGTGCGCAGATCAATAAAACAAGCGCTGCATGCGAGCAGCAGCAGTGAAATCAGAGACAGTCTCTTAAAAATGTCCATGTGATGGACTCCGTAGTTATCAGAACGTTTTTTTACAAGTTAAAACAAGGGGCCAACGTGTTTCCCCAAACGCTGCATCAGTCCAAGCAAGACACTTATCTTCTATTTTAGTAGCAGAGCAAGGCTGCTTTGTTGTGTGTGTCGGTGAAATCGGCAAACCCAGAAATCGTGCAAAGACAACGATCCCGTCTTTTTGAATTTCAAGCTTTAATTAATTGCGTGATTTTTTTTACGTGTCATTTTTTTCTAATTAATTAATCATAATTAACGCGTTAAAGTCCCACCCATAGTTTATAAGTTTCTGAGACTTTATAACACGGACAAATTTGTCCTTCATTCTCATCCACCTCTTCATGCAGTCACCACATCTAAACCCACATTTTCCGTTGTTTCCGTCCACGTTTGCTCCATATGCTGTAATCCTTCACTCACGGGTGAATAAATGTTCATATTTTCAGGCTTTTTCTGTGATGTGTTCTGTTCTAGGTCTGCTGCTAAATATCAGTTTACATTAACTGAGCTACAGCGGTGCTGGTGACGAATATACAGGAAGCGGTGTCCTAACCAATCACAAGCTTGTGGTCTCCTTCACAGAGTTCGATGGATGTTTAAAGTTTTGGGCATGTCTCCCTCTGTGAGCCTGTCGGAGAGCCCTAGCGCCGATGCATAATGGCGTTGCGTGTCTCCGCACTGATGCAGACGAAATTATAAATCAGGCTTTAGCGTTCAAACATGCTGTTATTTGTCTGGAGTCATTACACGCCCGTAACAACAGAGGGCGCCAGGTTGTATGTTCTCAACAGGAGAAAAAAATGGACACGAGAGGTCTGGAAAGTGGGGCTACTAAGGCAGAGTTATGTGAATTTGATGGTGTTCATTTAAGCAGAGGTGTCAAATGTTGCATGCATTGATGCCTTGGATGGCAGCAAGGATGATGTTCAATGGGAGGAGACGGCAGGTGTAGCGATCTGATGATACACCAGGACCGCAGCAGCATGAGAGTGAGTACAGCAAGGTAGAGGACGTCTGTGAATAAAGGCCTCATTTGACTTTTGATTTCACATGATAATTTGCATTATTTTTGCTCAGTGTTTGTTCTCAAGGTTTCAATAAAAATAGTTTATTTTAAAAGTGATTTTATTGTCTTTTCCTGAAGATTAGTCTTGGAAAGGGTCTAATAATCAGGGTCGTCCTATATTTGGGTCAGTACGGTACTTCATCGCATCGTTCAGCAAAATGACAAGCACAGCAGACTCCCTTTCGTCACTGGCAACACGTGAAGAGGTAAATGTGAAAAACAACAACATTTAAGAATGGCAAAAGTTTTGTAACCATTTGTTACAAATCTGCAAATACGTTTTGTCCTCACGGGCCCCCGTAGAAGTAAACATTGCGTCTAATATGGCGTCGCCCAGAGACTTACCCCTTCTGCACACTGGAAGCATCAGTGGCGCGGAACAGCAGCGGAAATCACAACAATCACTGCACTCCCGTGCAAACCGAGAGTCTCAGCCACAAAGTGGTTTCTCCGCTATGTTCCTCGCCAGACTTGCAAAATAACAAAATCCCTCGAGTTTATGCTTTCCGCCATTAAATTAAACAGAAGGAAATCACGTTTGATATCGCAGTTTGATGTCTCATGAAGTTGTTCCTGAATAAAGCCATGAAAAACACACCGCTGCACTTATGGAACGATGTAGAGAGTAAATAAGCCTTTAAGTCACTTGTATTGACATAATCTACATAGATATGAAATCGTATCACTGCAATAGACTCATTTAGAAAATTACTGGGGATTTTACACTGAAACTGTGTATGATTTCCTGTCTAGCCCTAAGTTAGCTGTGGAAATTGTCATGTCCCAGAAGCGCCTTCGGGCAAAAATAAAAACCAGTGTTGGTACCAGATCGACTCGGGGTCCTGTGCCTGCTGATGATGTCACATTACGGCCAATCCACTCGGCTTTCACTCATACGTTTTGGAAAGACATCAGCAGTTTTGTTAATGAATTCTTGTTTGTTGACACCTAAATGTTTTCTTTATCATTGCAATTTCTTAATAAAACACCATATTATATTTGTTTAGTAAAGAATGTGAAACTACATAAAACCAACATCAGACTGCCAAAAACCACAACAGTTCTTATATGTGAAGTAGGGCTGGGCAATATGGCCTAAAATCAATATCACAGTATATTAAGGGTTTCACCTGAACGATAAATGGACGGTAACTACAAGTATGTGCAGAGACAAAAGTTGTCCACATGATGGGGCTGTCACATGTATTACGTTGAGTCACATTTTTATGTGACTCAAGGTGGTGCAGCTTCTTAAAGGGACATGAATGTTGCCAACCTACACACATCTTTTCATTTTTTTCTTATCAGATTTATTGGCACGGGAAAAATTATCAAGATAAGAGTCAGACATTTCGATAACGATACATTTTTGATATATACCGTAAATTTGTTCAGACCCATCAAAATCTTCATTGTCAACGTGCTAACATAACTTTTTCAAACGTGGTATCATAACTTCTGTAAGTCTTACGTTCAGCCAATCATCTACTGTGACGTATTTGGCAGACGCAGGACCCCGAGCTGATCTGGCTGCCCGAGCAGATCTGGTACCAACACTGGTCCTATCTTTAGTTGGTTTGGATCACCCCATAGACTAATGGATTCTCTTTGAAGCAGTGCCGTTCCGTGCCACTAAAGCTGGGCGGACACTGTGCGACTTTTTCACTCGTAGCACTCAGCTTCAGCTCAAACTGTACGACTTCCTCGCAGGGCACATCTCACGAGTCATGTGCTCACACTGTACGTCTAGTAGCAACACGTCGGACCTAAAAATATGATAAAAATAGCAGTTTTTACACAACACGTCAGACTTTTTTGTCTTGCCTGTTGTCCTTCGGGAGTGCTGCAGGGGGACACACAGGGATTTATGGGGGTTGGATGAGGAAAACAAAATAAAGAAAGTAAATCTGTGTTTTGTGATCAGTTTAATTTGACATGAACACGACAAACACGCTTTCTTGACAATCTTTGGTGAGTAAAAAAAACGTGTAGAAATAAAAACGAACAACGTGTGTTATTAGGGAAATAGCGGGCGAGCGGCGTTGATGCATGATTGCGCATGCGCCGTGAGCGGTTCTGATACTTTTTGGGTCGCAGCTGCTCGCAGCGCCGCTTCAACAGTGCGATACCCTCACGAGGGACGAGCAAAATATCAAACACGCCAGAAGTCCGTGCGAGCTCACGATTGCTGATCGGTAGCCGGTCACGTGGTGTTAATCGTTTCTCGTAACCCCCTGTACACTACACGACGCTCAGCGCAAAACTCGCCCCGATCTTGTGGATTCTCGCACGAGTGGAAAATCGGCTCAAAAAAGTGAAAAAGTGTACGCCCGGCTTAATGCTTCCAGTGTGCAGTAATCTTTAGACCCGCTCCCATGTATTTTAGACCCGGTTTTTTGGGGATATACGCTATGAAGCCGCCAATATTTTTCGACAACTGGGCATAATTTATTTCATTTTCAACAACATTTCAATGGATTTTTCCAGAGCATAATAGTAAAACTACACATTGTAACTTTAACTTGAATTTTTAAAAAGACTGCTTGTTTAACAAGCTGAATGCATTAGCTGGGCTGAACCTGCTCGCGTCATCCCGAGCTGCTGATACTTGTCAAAAACTACAAAGAAAAAAGCTCTTAAGCAAAACATAATGTGGTGGTGTAGATTCGATGTGGGTGAAAGGCAGCGGCGGCGGCAATCTGAGCTCCCATCAGTGACTGACACAGGCGTTGTGGCGCCAATAGAGGCAAGAAATGTTTGCAGTGGCACAATGACTGACACCTACAGGCTCAGAGGTGGGGAGAGGGCTTGTTAAAGTTTCTAGCTCAACACTGGATGTTAGTGATTTGACAAATTGATGGGCATTTGGAGGAGGTACAAGATCTAATTCATAACCATAAGCTATTCTGTCATCAAAATTCTGTCAGTACCGCCATTTTCCATTACTTAAAGTGATCCATTCCAGGTAAAGGTCAATAACATTTTTCTAACTTTAATGGGAGTAGTCTAACCTTCGAAACCAGCCACTTTCCAGCCTTACTCATACAATCATACCTCCATTATTAAATAGCCGATTCATATTTTGTTAAACATGACAGATTCAGGGATTTAAACATTTATTACATTTTTCATCCTCCTCTAACTTCTGTTGAAGCTTGATAATCCGAAACACTTTTGCTGTTTACTGCTGTCCAAGGCATCACAAATGCAGGTGGGTGATGTTTCAGTTTGATGTTACTAATCCCATTTAAATGTTTAATTTTAATTTGGAATGACATGTTTAAGCATAATTAGCACAATGGGGAAATTAAGAGTGAGTGAATGTTTGAGCGTGGCTTGTTTAGTTGACTAATTAATTGATTAAGATTGATGGCATGTAGCACTTGGCTTGGTTGAGGTATAATTAAATACTGTGGGATTAAACAGTGACCGAACAAAGGCAAAACACTGCAAGGTTGCACTAAAATATCTTCCTCAGCATCACAGATCAAGTTCTTGGACTTCCTCAGAATTGTATCTTTGCCTGCATTATATTTCTCTGTCTGCTAAAAGACAGACATCTTTCTGCAGTTCTTTTATTTTTGGGACATCGAGTCAAAAGTTTGCATTCTGACGCTACGACCCTTCACTGCTATGTCGCAGGTGTGTGGGGCCTTCCTATCATTGTAATCATAGGGCTTTATTTATGGTGATGAAATTATTGTACAGGTGGACTCTACACATTTGTTGACCCAGGAGAGAACTTGTCACACTTGACTGAACTGTCCAGGTCACCTTGCTGTTTTTATTTTCTCCTTTGCTTATTGGTAGCGTGATTTGTTAAATTTAAAATGACCCGTTGTCATTGGTATAAACAAGTGAACGAGGTCTGCAAAAACAGGAGACGTGCAAGTCAAAGAAACTTGGTTTGAATCAAGATAGTTGGGAATTAGATGCTCAGATGTAACCACGCTGAAGTTTAAATGAATATTAAAATAACTGACTGAGTTATAGTCATTTATGTTTCCTAAGGTAGGTCAGCTGTGGCGAACAGTTTAAATTGGGCCGACTTCAAACGTTAATTGAAGACGGACATAAATGCTTGTGCCCTCATCTGCAAACACATTGTAGCTCAGTGTTTGTAAAATGGATTGATCTGATGGGATGATCACATCCAGTTCAACGGGGACATTTAGGCAAAACTCACCTTTTCATCCTTTTGTGCTGCCATGTGGTTCTCTACTGCCTCTACAAGCACTCCATGATGGACGGCAGAGAAACGGTTTACACACTTTGAAACTCCTGTGACGCATGTCAAAACAAGCTAGTTTGTAGCCTTTATCCAGAGTTCGAATTACAAGGTGGGGTTAAGGGGAGCCCGGCTCCCCCGAAAGGGAGATGGCCTCACCCAAAAGCCCCCAGAGTGCAACTTACAAGGCATTCATTCCTACCAGAGACCACTCCAAATGTTTTGATTAAACAAGTATTCAGCACCTTTAATTTTTGTAAATACCACTCTTTATATGCTCACCTAGGTGTGCTAAATCTCCCACAACCAGGATTGAACTAGTAGAATCCTGTCTAAACTGGAAAAAAAAAATAAATTTAAAAAACCAGTCACCGCTTTTTTCCTTACTTCAATACTCCCATAATTCACTGTTGACATCCACCATAGTGGACCCAAGTGATCAGGTAACAATGTTGCTAAGGATCTATAGCAGTCTGAGCGGAGGATGTGTGGGCGTGGCAAGCTCTGGCTGGTTTTCATAAAGTAACAAAACTCTAAAACGGCTCATTCTGGAAGGTACTGAAATTGACATTAATAGAGCAAACAACTTCATAAGCATGTTTTGTACGCACCATAGAACTATTATAACTAGGGCTGGGAACCTCAGGGTATCTCACGGTACAACACGATACAATACAATTCGCAGTACATGTCTCACGATACGACATTATCACGATACAGCGATACTGCACAATTTTGCCTAATATGCATAACCTTTTAACTTGATTTTGCCCTGAAATTATTAAAATACAGTCAGTAAATATCAACAGCTTTTAAATGTCTAAGAGTCCGAATCAATGTAAAAATAAATTTAAGTGCCTTACAGTTATTCTTATAGCAAAGTCCAATTATACAAAAGTTTAAAGGACTCATTACCTGTTACTACCATGGATATCTACATCATTTCATAGTCTTTTACAGTGGCGGTTTTACCATTTGGCATACGTCAGCGGCCGCCTGGGGCCCGCTTGTGTTGGGGGGGCCCCCCAGCCCTGACTGCCGGTGTCGGTACAGGATCTGCTCGGGGTCCTTCGACTGCCAATGACGTCAAAGTAGTTGATTGGCTGAACATGAAGCTTACGGAAGTTACGTTATCACGTTATGATTTTGATTGGTCAGAACAAATTTGCAGTCGTAGTCTTAGCGGTTGTAGTCCTGTAGTCCAAAAATCGGACCCCGAGCCGATCTGGCACCCGAGCAGATCCTGTACCGACACCGGCACCCCTCTGTTAATGCCACAATATTCTTATTACCAACCTGTCGCCGCCGACGGGATTGGACATGCGCAATTCTCATTACCGTAATTCATGAACCAAGATATCTGTAAAATTTCAAGAGTGCTGAAAAGATTAAAAATGGGGCTTTTCGTGCATATACAATAAATTACGGTAGCCACCGGGATTCCCTGACTAGAGCGCAACGAATCACAACACAGATTCATCCAAAATGCTCCGTTATATAACTTTTGAATGGCTGATCAAATTCAAAAAATTCTAACGGTTCTTGAAAGTTCATAAGAGCAGCTTTCCAACAATCTATAGCATGAAGCATTCAGAGTTATGGAAATTCTGCTGTACAGCCCGATTGAAACGGAGCACAGCGGAGCACAGAGGAGAGCAGTGTCGCGGTGAAAGCGGATGACGGAACGGGGAAGCTAATTAGCATAAAAAGCCGGCATGAAATTGTGGAAATGCCTCAAAGAAAATCAACACAATATATTAGGTGTCCCAGAAGGCTTATATCTGTAGACAGTGACCACGAAGAAGGACAGAGCTCCAGTGAACCAGGGTATGAATGTTTGTTCAGTCTTTATTTTTTTATTTGAACAACCCTCAACTATTTGCTAATTGTAAGATTCAGCTTCATTCCAGCATTATTTATCTTTTTACAATAAATAATTATTTTTGCTAAAACAAAAGTTTTTGGTATAGCAGTGCATGGTGTGCAAGAGAAGCACCCCATGGCAGTGTGAGAAGTGCAGGACTCTGCCTGCAGCTGGAGAGAAACTGCTTCAAGGCCTACCACATCAAATAAAAACGTCTGAAAGTTTAGAAAAATAAAGTCTTAAAAACTGCAAAAAAAAAAAATACCAAGGTTCACACTTTTGTAAGAATAGATGCATTACAGTTCAAATTTTAAATTGTTCATTCCAAATTGTTTGCCCAGTAATTTTGAAGTTCCTGTTCATTAATAAATGTAAAAAAAATATAATCCGTTTTTTGCCATTTTCACTTTTAAGCTAATTTTTAAAGGCTATAATAGAAAGAAATTCTAAATACAAACCATACACTGAAAGCTGAGGTTGTTCTGAAAAAAGGAGAAGAGTTACACACACTTCTGATACAGTGTTTTTGGGCTGATATCAATATCGGAACGGGACATCCCTACATGCAAACAATGCAAACCCCAAAAGCAAGCACTTCTCTAAATGAGTCAATCGCTAATGCAACAGCTTTTTTAAGTAAACAGGGATCAAAAGTTCACATCATGTCAGCAAAGTCAGATATTTCCAGTAATAAGATTTATTTATTGACTCGTTTGTTTTCATGAAAGTCTGGGAAAGTTCTCTGATCAGTGTATTTTTTATTTATCTGCTTTGTGTGATGTTGACTAAAAAAAAATCTAAGGTCAGGACACAAATCAAACCAAAATCACTTTTACACACACTCAAATCAATTTTTGTTTTTAGTTCTTCAGACCAAACTCTACCAAAAATTGGTCTTCGTTGATGGCTCGCTCCCCTGTGCTTTGGTTTTGGAGGCAGTCACAAACTGTTGTTAATAGGCAGTCTTTTTTTAAAAGAACAGTTTTAATATAACTGCCACTGCTATTAATTAAAAGTTGGAACACAAGAAAGAACAAATTTTCAAAAAATGTCTCCCAAAACTAACAAAATCTCCAAGAAAAAAAAAAGAGTCAGATTTCTTATTCAGGTATTTAAGTACCAGTAGGGGATTGATTAACTAATCTGCAAAAAGCAAAAGCGTTTCGATTCCCATCTCAAAGCTACAGTTAGTGCAACATGACGAGGTGGCTGGAATGGTTCTGGGAGTGTGACACAATTCCTTCTTTACACCTGAATCCATCAGTGAATGAGGCATTTTTAAACCTGCACGCAGTCCAAAACAAAGTGCCAAGATTTCCTTTTTGTGAAAAGTTATGTGATCTGGATAACCACTGAAAAGTTGCCAAGGTGACTGTGGCTCTGCGTTCTGTACACAAAGAGCGCTGTTCTTTTATTTTGATGCAGGGAAGCACAATGATAAATTAGGCATTTCAATAAGAGGACACACCAAATCAAGGTGTTTGGGGTCTTTTTCAGTACTGTAGGCCTTAAGATGTGGGGGGAAATGCCAAGACATGTTCCACAAAACAGACGAGCCGTTTGTTTCAAACGCTGATGAAGGACGAGCACCTGAAGCCTGTGATAACCACAACACAATTATCTCCAACTGCTGCCGTATGACCCAGAGAAATCTGCATTAATTAAGGCTCACACAGCCAGCCTGTTAATCTGGCACCAAAGTGTCAGAGAGATGAGGCTCGTTTGTGAGGTGATTAACTTCAAAACCCAAAGATGCTGCGAACAGCACTGTGGGCTCTAATGTTGGTGATGTTGTTGTCTGATGTTTATTTCTCAGATTTTTAATCAGAGATTGATTTATGAGCGAGGGAGTCAGCTGCTTGTGGACGTTTAAGGTGCAGTCAATAGGAAAAGTCCTTAGGTAGCGAGTAAAGCTTTGTTTTTCCTATTTCTAGAAACAAAAATCATGTTTTACACAGGAATCCTGCAATTATCTGCAGAATGTGAGCTAGAAGCACCATCCTCTGATGTCCCTTGAACCAAAACTCAAGGTGACTCCTTTCTGCAGAAGTTTTCTTTTTGCAAATTGAAATTGATGTTCCGCTTCATAGCTGCCACCCACGTACAATAACCAAAGCCAACATGCCCCAATCTCCTCTTATCTGTTATTATGCCACGCCTGCATGTAATCTTTCTATCATATTTAGGATTGTCAGTGTATAATTAATTTGAATTTAAAGCAACCTTTTGGTTTTAATTACTTCACTATTTGAAATGATCTTGTTTTTGTATTTATTCATCCGTTTTCTGTCTGATCTGATGACGTTTGGATGTTTTTGCACTTGTGTGTTTGTGTGTGTTGCTGCTGTCAGCTCATGAAAGGGTCCTATTTTTGTGGGGAAAATGTTAGTCTCAAAAAAAACTGTTCAAAGCCTTAAAAGTCAGTCACATGGAGCACGAGGGAGGTGGTGAGTTGCTGCAGGAACACCTTAATAATTTATCCCACTGAGTCTATTTTCTCTTATTAAATTAATTAGTTATGTAATTAAAAGTTACATGTTTTAATTAAATTGCTATTGAATTCTAACACGGGGCCTCCACCTGAAGAGAAAGGCATCATGGGAGGAAGTTCATCAGCTTGACTGAGCTTGAACTTAAATTCAGTCCCATTTGGGAAGACGTGGATAAATGAAAAATTATCTGTTCCATGCTCTGTAACCATTCTCTCTTTATGACAGGAAGGAGAGATATCAACATGCTGCATTGTGTAATAAAAAGACAAAGACTTATAATGAATGTTTGAAATAAAACTTTTCATGATGTTTTGACATTCAAAGATCTTCTTAGTTTAGAAAGGTTGCAAATCGCGGCCCAGCTGAACTGGAGAAAACACATTTAAAGTCAACTGAATCCAGATCCGGACAAATCAAGCTACAATCGTCCATTTACTGTTTATAGTAAATTGCTTTTGCAATGAATTTTGTTCAGGAGAGCCTCGAACCCAGCCTTTTCACTGGATGTGTAAGCAGCATTTTATCCAAGTGCTCGGTGGCAAGTCCATTCCCATTTCAGAAGTGAAACGGCAAAGAAGGCGATTCACAGCTGGTTCCATGAGGTTGTGGCAGTGTGAGCATCCTGTCATAGTGTCCCGATTGATCATGTGCCCTGCAAGCCCCCACAATGCCGCTCAGAAAATGGTCCCAACCCGGAAGTAAGAAAAATTGCAGTTTCACCCTCATCCGCTGGGGGCTGGTGCCAGAAGCGAGCAAATCCTCATTGACTCCCATGTTGAAAATGCCGATTTCACAGCAGAAATAAACATGTTTACAGCCTAGTGCCAAAACATGTTTTTTGTCTAAATTATCTAGTTTATACTCATGACAACTCTGAGGGGGGTGAATTTTTTTCTCACTCTTCTGTTTAAGTGTATTGAAAGCCTAAAATTCTGTATAATTAATGAGCATCCGACACACGTGACCGCCGCCTCAGACCCACGTGACCACAGAGCTAGCTCCGTGGAAAGGCCTCAGTACAGCCTCGGCCCCTCCTGGAAGCTGTTTCGGGATTTTGAGTCTCTGTGCTTGTGAATTCTGTTTTGGATATTATTGGTGCAATTGTTGGACAAAATGACTTGCAGTGGTATTAATTGCACTAATAGAGCGTCCAAGGAGTCTCCACTTCATTTTTTTCGGTAAGTTAAAATCTATATTCGTATTTTATGTCACTGCTGCCTTTAAACTAGCTGAGTTTACCGAAGTAGCTAGCTAACCATCAGTTTAACATGTAGCATTTACTGTTTAACCATGAAATTTAAATGTAAAATACGGTAAAATAATTAATAGGGCATATTTAGATGGGTAATATGGTAAAAGATCAAAATGGGTTGAAATATGACGGAGCGCTAAGAGGGAGACTTCTGTGTCCATTCTTCCACCCGGTAATCCCCAGCGGTCAGGCCGGGCAGCCTGACCGATCCGGCGCCTACTTGCTGCGCCTAGCTGCTGCGCGGTCTGACCGCTCGTGGAGTTTTTCATGTCTGACTTTAACCGCATCTAATACTGTATTATGGCGTGAGCGCAACAGCGACAACTTAATATCGATGTGTAAGCAGCCTGAGTGGTAGGGTGTTTTCATCTGAACCCTTAAAATCTCCAGCAGGCTTGGAGTGACACCTGTGTCCATTCTTCCATCCGGTAATCCCCACCGGTCAGGCTGCCTGGCCTGACCGGTGCGGCGGCTAGTTTCTGCGTGGGCTGACCGCTCGTGGAGCTCTCAGAGACAGATCTGACCGGAGAAATACTGCAGCTCGGTGAGAAGTCTATAGGGCATACAGCGTTTCCCTTAAATCCCACCGCCACGCCGACAAGATCCCAAGTTTCTTTGTTTTTGTTGGCGCTGTTTACCGAAGAAGCAGCGGGAACTAATATGTTGTCGCTTGTGATCACAGCCGGCAGGTAGCAAGTATGTACAGTCTATGATTTTACCGCTCCCTCCTGCAGTCTTCCCCTATTAAAATTTAAAATGTGTAACTTCATGTATTGGGATGAATGACTGATATTCATGTTAAACTCAAACGTTAGGCATTTAGGGGGAAAAAACAAAATAATAAACATTATACAGATGTCAAATAAATCAAACTGTAATTAAACAATATATTTTCAAAGTCTCGATTCTGGATAAAATCCAACAACATATGCTTTATAAATAAACACTACACATGGCTTTTACACACACACACACACACACACACACACACACACACACACACACACACACGTTACATTGTGATTTCTTAGTAAATATTCTATTTGGCGAGAGATAAATTTTATTGTATTTATCCTAGTGAATCTATAATTAAACGGGTAAACTAGCAGTAGTACATCCAACATCAAAGAAAGTAAAATGTTATTATCAGGAGAGGGAGAATGATTAAGTGGTTAGCAGCAGTGTGCTAGATGATGGCCCCCTCCATGAGGCCACCACAGCTCAGCAGAACATCATTGTAGCTTCTTCTGGGGAGAAAAACACTTAGAGAAAAAATAAAGTTAACAGCTGAAATAGCAGGAAATAATACAGTTAAAGAGCAGATTGTAGAAGAAAGAAACCCCTGGGTTAAACTGGTGTGTCTACTGCATAATGCTGAACTCTAACATGTGTCCTCAGGGAAGGACCTGATTGGTGTCCAGAACCTGCTGAAGAAGCACGAGGCTCTGCAGGCTGAGATCACAGGTCATGAACCTCGCATCAAGGCTGTCACCCAGAAAGGAGAGACCATAATGGAGGAAGGTAGAGCAGGTCTGGTCCTGACATGTTTCTGAGGTGTCTGCAGGTTCTGGCTCACTTTGTTTGGGTCCAGGTCACTTCGCTGGTTCAGAACCCTCGGCCCGTCAGAACATTCTTATCCACCACGTTCTAACACCAGACCTGTTAACCCGACAGCAACAAGTGGCTCCAACTGACGATGAGACCGGGAAGGAGCTGGTTCTGGCTCTGTACGACTACCAGGAGAAGAGTCCTCGAGAGGTCACCATGAAGAAGGGCGACATCCTCACGCTGCTCAACAGCACCAACAAGGTTCGTGTGCCCTTCACAGCCGAGGAACGACCTCCAGCTCAGAGCGAACATCTCCACACCTGCTTTGTGTTTGTGTGACTTTAGGTTGTTTTACTTGAACTCGCGTCTTTAGCTGAATGAGGATGGAGAGACGGGTCGGACCTGGAGCAGGTCGAGGTCTTGCAGAAGAAGTTTGACGACTTCCAGAAGGTCGGACTTTTCCTCCTCTCCGTCTTCCAGCAGCAGCTGTCAGATCAGCTCAGGTGATAATCAGCAGGTGCTTTTGTCCTGCAGGACCTGAAGGCCAACGAGTCCCGCCTGAGGGACATCAACAAGGTGGCATCTGAACTGGAGTCAGAAGGTCTGATGGCTGAGGAGGCTCCTATGGTTCAGGCTCAGGTGAGCGTCACCTGTCTGCAGCAGCTGGTCCCTCTCACTTCCTGGTTTGTTAACTCTGCTCGTCTCTGTTTGTAGCAACAAGAACATCTGGGTTCTGCTCCTGGAAAGGTGCGTGTTGTCCTCCGCCTCCACCAGAACCAGACGTGGTGTTTTTGTTACCACTCATTTGTTTGTTTACAGGATGAAGCCGACTCTAACCCCGGCTTTCCACAGGAGCCGTCAGCAGCACGTTACTGCAGCAGCACGTCATAGCTGCTGATAGGAACCGCTGTGGTCAACAGAACCTTTTCCACTGGAGCCGTCAGCAGTGCGAGTCGGCCGCGTCTCAGGAGCAGCATGTCGCGGCCTTTACGCGCCGGTTCTATTTTCTACGCGCGACGCCTCTGAAACGGGTCAAGTTCGACATTTTTGGGGAAGGAAAGACAGGAAATCGGACGCGGAAATTGAGAGAAGCTACCGAGATTTTCAGAATAAAGAATGTACTGCCTTCCGGTTGCTTTAATTTTAAAAACAGTTACTAACTGTGCGGCCCCGTGAGAAGTTATCACCTAGCTAGCGGTCTCCTTTGTTTTTCAGGTCCGTATTGGCGATTATAAAATGGACAGAACATAAAACACAAACCATGTTGTAGTTTTCTCCTGCTTGTTGTTGTGTTTACTGACGAAGTCACTCGTGTGACTTCGTGCTCGGTCGGTGACAGCTGCTCCCCTGCTGCTTCGCGTCTCGTGGGAAGGGCCAAGCAGCAGCTTACGCGAGCAAGACGTGCTGCTGCAGTAACGTGCTGCTGACGGCTCCCGTGGAAACCCGGGGTAAGACGGCGTCACCCTAGAAGGTGAGTTCATTCAGCTGATCAGAAGTCACCTCTGATGGCAGCAGTCACGGCCGACCGTGCTGACATCACACAGGAATTCAGGTGACCCGGCAGGCACCAGGTGCTGGTGAAAGTGGGGACATGTCAGCTGGTTGCCATGGCTACAGTTATCTTTATGCATCTGTATGACTGCTGACTGGTGTGTGTTTCCTGTGACCTTTGACCTCAGACCGTACGGTTGGGCGTTCAGACGACGGCTAACTTTAATTCCATCAAGGTAAGAGGAAGCTCTTCCCTTCCTGTCTGAGCGATCCGTCTCCAGGTTTCCTTGTCCGGCGTCCAGCCCGCTGGCGTCCACCTTCATCTCACTGGGTTTGGTTTCTCTCCAGGAGCTGAACAACTGCTGGCGCTCGCTGCAACAGCTGGCTGAAGACCGGAGCAACATGCTGGGCAGCGCCCATGAGGTGCAGCGCTTCCACAGGTACCCCGCACACTTATGCGCCGCTTACGGGTCAGTAGAGTTTGGACCCACACTCAGACGGAGTTCTGATGTCTTCTCAGAGACGCTGATGAGACCAAAGAGTGGATCGAGGAGAAGAACCAGGCCCTGAACACAGACAACTACGGCCACGACCTGGCCAGCGTTCAGGCTCTGCAGCGTGAACATGAAGGCTTTGAGCATGACCTGGCAGCTCTGGGTGATAAGGTCCGCTTCCTGATCGGTACCAGGACCCGGGTTGTCTCTGGAGACACGTTCTTCATGGTTCTGGTGACTCCACCCCAGCCGTTCCTGATCAGCAATCAGCGGGGTGCTTTCCTATTTAAGGTGGATGGAGGACACAAGTTGACGCCAGAAGATTGCCTCAATTTTGGTAGTAACCAGCCACTCGTGTTACCTCTAGTGTTCCTAGGATTAATGTTATTTCGTAGTGTTTTTGCTCTTATATTGGATTTACCATTCTTCAGGATTCCTGTCGACCTCATTGGATACTGACCTCTACTCCAGGATTTGGATATTCAACACACGGACCTTATCACCAGCCTCCATAACCCACCTCTCATCTCACCCGTTGCCCCATCCACCAGGACGCCCCGCTTCTCTCCACCTCTGCTCCCTCTCCTGCGCTTCCTCTCTACCTCTCTCTCCTCCAGCCAACACATACACCCACCACAGTAAGTCTGCTGAACACCTCTGCCTGCCTACAATGGATTTTGAAACCAGAACCTAAGCTCACCTGTGTTCTCCCTCCTCCAGACGCTGAGCTGTTGTTGCAGTTCCAACCACAGACTTATCTGTGCACCTTAAGTTCCTCCTTATAAAGAAATCATTTTTTCCATCAGTTTTTGGTCGGTGTTGTATTCTGCATGTCTTGGGTTAAGTACCTTCCTCCAAACATGACACTCCTCCTCAAAGAGCAAATCTGTTCAGCACATTCTGACAGACAGACCACCATTCTTCTGTCATGATGCTGTACAGGACATTTTTAGAGTTTTTCTTTTTAAAGATAAATAGGATTACATTTAAATAGCAATACTTTCACATTATCATTTTCCCACACTTCTGTATAACTGTATTTTGTTGTTTTTCAATAAAGAATGACAAATTATTTAAGTTTGGATTTGTTGCACACAAATATATATCTGTAAAAAATATCTACAAAGCTAATGTTTACATAAGTATGATTGGGTTTTGCAATACGCCACTATTTTAGTAAGATTTTCAAACCAAGTAAAGTTAGTAAAGAACAAATTTCTATTGTCTGCTAAGAAACTGTTGGGATTTAAAATGGGCCTGTTGTACAAATAACTTGTAAATGATTATTCCTCACTTTTGTCTTAACCAAAGAAATTCCAGTAATTGAGCAAAAACATTTATTTTTAACACTACATTTTATAAAACAGGGCGCAAAGTGTCGGCACATGTATGTATGTATGTCGATGGTCCGCCCCAACCGAACCAGGAGACACAGACGTCAGGGAGGCCAAGGTTGTCTCTGCAGCTCTCTGGGCACCACGCCTCACTCAGCTGTCTCCAATGATCCAAATGGCTATGGAGAAAAAATAACAGGTTTGTCATAATTGTTTAAAGTACAAAACCATACATGAAGTGGTGAGACAGGTATGTGGAATTTACACTTGCTGCTTTGTGTAGCTGATGTTGGAGACACACAGGCTGCCATGGTGACCTTTTAACAGATCTAAGAAAAAAATGAAAATTAAAAACTCAAGACCTCATGTCATATTTACTAATCAGCTATGGCTGATTTATTGTTTGGATCACAGTGAGTTACACTAATTCTAATATATTTTTATTTCTATTATACATACATACTTTTTAACTGTTATTTTCACATGACTGTTATCAGGCTCTCTTGTTCTGGTTCTCATGATAATTCCGTGTCTTCCAGTAAGTTATCTTGTGCTTACTTCATCTGTAGAATGTCTCTTTACTTTTGGTAAATTGTCCTGAGTCCAGAATAAAGACTAGTTGGCTGTACAAGATACAAACAAGTATTACATTTTGGAAATATATGAAATGTATTTAGGCTGCTAATTTAGCTCGAATACTAATAACTGCCATATTTTCCGGACTATAACTCGCACTTTTTTACATATTCTGGCTGGTCCTGCTACTTATACTCCAGAGCGACTTATATAACAAAACAGGGACGAAATTTTGATTTCAGAAGTGGGGGGGACACAGCAGGCTTGTGCGGATTTGGGGTGGGGGGTGTTATGTAAAGACCCCTTGACACGTCACGTGCCCATCTCAATAATTTTCTCTCTCTCTCTCTCTCTCTCTCTCTCTCTCTCTCTCTCTCTCTCTCTCTCTCTCTCTCTCTCTCTCTCTCTCTCTCTCTCTCTCTCTCTCTCTCTCTCTCTCTCTCTCTCTCTCTCTCTCTCTCTCTCTCTCTCTCTCTCTCTCTCTCTCTCTCTCTCTCTCTCTCTCTCTCTCTCTCTCTCTCTCTCTCTCTCTCTCCATATCAAAGTTAAAAAATGTACAACTCTATTATTTTTATTTATTATCATTATTGAAGTGCAGTTTTCGCTGTTGACAATGGATAGGCCATTGTATTTATTGTTTTGGGTCTTTTTTATTGTTTTTGGTGCAACATTTTCTAACAGGGAGTGAGATTCCTTTTTTATTCAATTTTTGTTTGTTATTTTTATTCATTTAGAAGTTCTGGTTCTGGACATTTCAATGTTAAATGAAGGTTTATTTGTTGCATTTTAAAGGGTGTACTTGCATTATTATGATATATTAACATTATATTAGTGGTTATTTTGGTCTAGATAATGTTGACAATATCGTTTATCATCAACAATTTGTTGGACAAAATATCGTCCAGCAAAATTTGTTACATTCCCAGGCCTAGTCAAAAGTATAAAAATTATTTATACATAAACGGTCCTCCTGAGATCTGGCTGTTTGTTCATTTGCTGTGTTAGAGGACATGCTGAACTAATGTTTTACACATGATCATCACCCTAACATTTGAGTGTATAAAAACATATTAAATATGTTTTTCCCTTAAAAGTGTTTAAACAGTTGTTGCATTTCAACACACAAAAAATAAATGGAAAAAATAAGATAAATCTAATGAAAAGTGTACATCTTTGACATTAAGCTTAAAAAATCTGTTGACGATGATGATACTGTTCATTTTTCAGAGCTTTTTAATGTGAAAATATACATTGCAATAGATAAGTTTACAATAAAGTTAAATGATAAAAGTTTCGAAGTTACACTTCTACTACTACTAGTAATAATAATTATGATGATAATAGTAATAATAAAAAAAATATTATATTAATACGAATAAATTGTGTCTGAGGAGTCAGTTATGTGGAGGAGATGAGTTTGTAAAAGTTAGTTTTGAGTATGTTTGTGAAGGAGGAGGTGCGTCTGAGCTTAATGCAGGTCTGTCACATGTTCCAACTTACGTTTTGACTTTGAAAGAAGTCTCTTATATCCACTTTTCGTTTTCTTGACATGCTGCCTCCTGGCTCTGCCTAACTACCAAAGACTCACAAATGAACACTTATTCAAATGTTATGTAATGGAAGCTGAGATGAGCTCTGATATTACACAGCGTCTAGTTGACGATGTGACTCAGTACCGGTGTTCCCCAGCGGCTCCAAACTAGCAAAACAACGTGAGCACGTTCTGACTGTTTACAACTTGAGTGACAGCAGCAACAGCCAATAATACGTTAGCAAGTATCAGCAGAGCCAATAGATTAGCTTTTGGGCGGGTCTAATAGTAAACCGGTTTCCGTTTCGGTCCTAGTGCTCAACCAAATCCATTTAATGGAGCATAACATTGTTTTTGGACGGAAAAAAGTGCAGGGGACCAAAACTGCCTTTTGAAAAAGTGGGGGGGACATGTCCCACCCGTCCCCCCCCCCAAAATTACGTCCCAGTAACAAAATATGTAGGCTACACCGCGCTGCTGCGGGCCGACTCCGACCCACACAAGAATGAGTTCCCCTGTCCCGCTGGGAGGGTTTCAAACACCGCCAGCATCTGTTAGAGCCTGTGGCGGGGTGCTGAGGGCCGGCTCCAGCCCAGGAATGAGCTCTCCTCGCCGGCCGGGAGGGGTGGAAACACCGCCATCCTCTCCTCTGCTGGCTGTTGTTCATTCTGTTATGGTTACCGGTGCTTGTGTTGCAATGTGAAACGCTTGGTCTCAGATTTTGTAAGAAAGATAATAAAATGTCCCCCCAAAATACGACTTAAATATATGTTCTCTTCTTCATGATACATTTAATGGCTGGTGCGACTCAGGAGTGATAGCGCCGAAAAAAAAACTACTGAAAACTTGCTCAAAGCAAAATGTTTTCATTACGGAAATAAATTATAAACTTACCGATTTAAAACTTTTTTAATACTGGTACTTCTCACGAACAGGCGCAGAAAACCTCCACCTAAACTCCGTGTAAGGTTCAGGTCGATGGGTGTTCCAGTTAGCTCCGGTTGGGTTGAAGCTAGGTGGCTACATCCGTTAGCTCGGCTCCCACCTCCGCTTTAGCTTTGGGTTAGCCAGGGTTAGCTTCAGGTTAGCTCGTAGCTAGTTCGCCTGGGTGTCGTCACTCGAGCCCAGCCTTACAGCCACACCCTCAGCGCCTCCTCTCTTCCCTTTTATGGAATTGTCTGGGCTGGACTGAACCTGTGACACGGTCAAAATGGCGGTGGTGGCCACCTCCCATTATAGACAACAAACGTGTTATTGAAGCCAATGGAATCCGTTTGTCCAGTATATGTACAGTCTATGGTGCCCTGGCTACTTGGCCAAGGGGATGTCCCTTTGGCTGACTGGTTAGTGCGCATGACTCTCACGCAGGAGCCTGGGGATCGAATCCCGCCCGGGCCCTCGTTTCTCCACCTTACCACAGAGCATGATCAATCGGGACAATGTGACAGGACGCTCACACTGCCACAAGGTCACAAAACCTTTTAACTGGAAATCTGGGCATGAGTTTTATTTTGAAAGTTTACAAATGTTTTACATTGTTTACGTGTTTAACTTCCTGTCAGGCCCAATGTAAATCGCTGCGCTCAATGCTTTCTAGAAGCGTAGGGCGTAAAAATTCACTTGAAATGTAAATTTTGCTGAGTGACATGACACTACACTTCTGGTATGTGTCCAAAATATGATGCTTCGTGACCGGTGTAAATGTGCCCATCCACTATAGTCTGTAGCTAATAGCAGTGTACTACACTTCGGACATTACATGACGCTTATGTGTCCGAAGGAAAGGCCCAGTAAGTTGTAATAATGTGGTCACTAATTCACCAAAGCATAAAGCATAAAAACTGTAAACTACAGATAATGGTGACATTAAAGGTACAAAATGCGTTTTAGAAAAAATCTGTTCACGCAATTACTTGGATAAATATCAGGCAGCTTGGCTCTAATTTATTGTGCTGGCATATAAAAGATGCAGTAATTAGCTTTCTTGGTTTATTCTTAAAGTACCACTGAGTAGCTTTTTACACTAGAAATTTATCCTAGGGATTGTTGAGTTATTTGACCAGTTTCATATCTGACACCACTCTGCAGCCCTCTGCTGACCAAAAACCGCACTTGACAGTTTTGAGGAGCGGGTAGGTGTTCTATAGGGGGCGCTCTTAACTTGGTTTATAGTTGTTAGCTGTAATGCCAGCCATTGCCATTTTCGGTTTGATGATCATCAATTAAAAGCACAAGAAGAAGAAAAAGAAGAAGTTGACTTTTTCTGTGTGCATCATGGAGAAGCCGAGAAGTAAAAGTGAGAGAGCTAAAACCAGAGTGAACATCGGCGTGGCCTACACTAGTTTGAGGGAGCTTAACGAGGCAACATTATCACAGATTGATGGTGACCTGGCTTTGTTGCTACCAGACTTGTAAGTAATATTTTTTGTCCAACAGTGATGGCTCATGCTAGTGTTAGCTTGTTGTTAGCACTAGCTACAACAGGCTGCAGAAGGTTTGTTTACGACAGTTGTAATTCCATTTTTGACCAGTAGGGCGGAGGAGCATGGTTATGATTGGGTTCTGATGGGTTATGATTTATTCATTAAGATCAGGATGTTCATTTTTCAGTGAGGTTTTTCCAAGATTGTACATATTGAGAGGGCATTGAAATTTGTTTTGTTTAGTTTTTTTACAAAACAATTTTTAGGTTGGCATTGGTATGTGAAGAGCACTTGAAGTAAATGACAAAAACTGCTCTACAAATACATCGCACACACTCCATCTTTAATAATCTGAACCTCCTTTACATTTACCTCAAACTGTCTTAGGTCTGCAATTTGACTCAGCTTTTCAAAGGCTGAAATTTGGTTTGAAGCCGTGTATACTGGTGGCATTTATTTATTTATTTATTTCCTTTTGAAGAAATCATATAATTACTGTTCATGTTTATCCTCTACTCCAAGCTAGTGTCCAACCACAGCTGTTACTAAAGACATCCACAAAGTCATCAGAGCAAAGCTTCATGGAGGTGAGTGTAGTTTTTCTTTAAATAAATCAGCTGTGTCATGTGTGGTGAACTCAGTTGTTCATAGTTCTCCTTTGTTTTTGAGATGTAGGTCTAGATGGTCTTTGCATTGTTGAAGCTTACTTCTTGTTTATTTGTAGTCTCTGTAGATCAATATCTGAACCTTGCAGCCATTTTTCCTGCTTTGATTGTGTGCTTCTTGTAAGTATGGACAAAATGTGTCCAGCTAGCAAGCTGAAGCCATTCGAACCACAGATATCATATGTAGATGCCATGTGGACTGGCGCTGCCATTAGGAACTGCCATAGAGGCTGGCCGCCATCTTGGATGGGTCTCCATTCGCCCTCAGTACATTAATTTCCACTGAGGAGGGTGCTTACCTAACTTAAAAAAACACACACACATTTAAGCTTATCACAAAAACCAGACATATGGGATTATAGTTACAATATAATTAATAAAATATAAAATCCCAAAAGGTAGGCTAGAATACTCAATAGTAATCCCACATCATCTGTTTTCAAAAGAGCACCGCTTGTTACAACAGTAGACTCATAGGCGTCATTTTAACCGGGGACATGTCCTCGGCAAAATTTGTGATTGGTAGCCGTGTCCCCCCCACTTTCAAAAACGCCTGCTGATGAGGATTTTTGTTTTACCAGCTCAGATCTTATACCAGGGGTCGGCAACCTATTCCCATCAAAGAGCCATTATTACCCGTTTCCCACGGTAATTTGGACGGACCTTAATAAGCAGTGACTTAAGTGAAGCAGGCAGGTCGCGCTAGAAAATTTCGTTTAAAAAGACGTCATAAATGTGTTCCCTCGTCATTTTTATTTATAAAATATGAAGTAAAAACTCACAATTTAATTTTCATTCATTTGTCATTAATATTTAGTCTACACCCGTGCGTTAAGTGGACCATCTTCCAGTAAAAGCAAAGCATCCAGCCCACCTCTCCAAATGCGTAAAATGTGCATCAGCCGCTAGTTAGGCGCGCCGCACGCACCATCAGCTGATCGGCCCAGACAAGAGCAGAGCAAATAGAGAAAGAATAGAGGATAATTGTGTCTGGATGTGGATGGAGATTACATTTTACAGCAGCCTGATCATCATTTAAATACGTAAACCATCACCTGTCTTCTAGTCCATGCTATCAGCATTATTTTAATTGGTGTGTGTGTGTGTGTGTGTGTGTGTGTGTGTGTGTGTGTGTGTGTGTGTGTGTGTGTGTGTGTGTGTTTTCCACTTCAAACACTGATCTAACCAACCAGACCAGCGTGTCCAGTTACATATTAATGTTACAATTAAACAGTTTCACTTCATGTTGGCTAGGAACGTTTCACCTGCCGTGGCCCGACCGCTTCTGCTCCAGATAAACTTTGTGCGTGATTAAATGTCTCTACGCGTCATGCATCTCCATATTAGAGACGGGAACAAGCGCTGCAGCCAAAGTTTCATAATTTCATAAAAAGAACATTTTTCCAAGTGACACATCCCTCAGAGAGACCGGGTTTCCAGACTGTTTCAGTGGGAGGAAATCTTATCGCATGCGCCGTGGTTCTGCACTGCGCTGCGAACCCCAGATCTTCAGCTCACTGTCCACCGTGGGCGCTCCGAGCCACGCTGAACACAGTGTCCAGTATAAAGCTCTGATGTTCTGATGGGAATATTTTACCTCCGCGATGTGCGTTAACGATTAAAATGTCAGCTCATCCATGCGTATCAGTGTGCGTTGGGGTAATTCTTTCAAACCAAGCAACACCCTTGAATTCATCTGTCAAAATAAACAGTCAAATGGAAATATATGTAACCTGCCGTTTAACTGTTTTGCCTTCCTGTGATGATTGTTGCAAAGAGAAACAATTAAACTTGATTAACCCCAGAGCCACCCAGAGAACCAGAGCACATGTGAGAAGCTTCCTCCCACTGAAGCGAGTGTTTTCCAAACCCTGTCTCTCAGAGAGACTTGTCACTTAGAAAATGTTCCCTGATTATGAAACTTTGGCTGAATAGTGCTTGTTCCTGTCTCCAATGTGGCGACACATCCAGGAGCCGTCTGAGGAGAATCCCAGAATCTCACATTGTCTTCAGCTCATTAAGTGCCGATATGATTACGCACAAGTGTGACGCGTCAACCCGGTCTCACAGTAAGACCGGGTTGGACCTGTTCAGGTTTACGCAGACAATCTTTACATTTAGAATTGGCATACAGGTGTAAAATTAATGCAGTAAAATATAAAGCATTTTATTTAAATATCCATTCATTATTTTACAAGCACAGAGAGCCGCATCAGATGGACGGAAGAGCCGCATGCGGCTCCAGAGCCGCGGATTGCCGACCCCTGTGCTAGCCTACTTAATTGTCCCCAGCAATTTTTAAACCCCACTCAAGTGTATGGTTATTGTCCCCAGCAATTCTGAAAACAAACTGACGCTCTTGAGTAGACTGCATAAAAAACAGGCATAGCCCACCCTGCGTTGACTCCAGTTGGGTTTAGCGAGTAAGGAACCCAACCAATATGGCGCCAATGCTGTTATGCTCTCCATCGCCAAATTGGGTGTCTACATATTCATGTCTATGGTTCAAACAGTATCTATAAACTAGGATTCTGTAAAAAATAATAAAGCTCAGTGTGGTGTTTACCGCATAGAAGCATTCAATTACAGAGCACCTGTACAGAGAACATAAACATACATGCTAAATATAGCAAGATTTATTGAATTGACCACATTTTAAATATACTGTTTAAAAGGACTACATGCAAAAATAATCATTACTGACCTAAAAACAAACTCCATGACTTTTTGAATAATTACAACAGTCAAATTGTTTTAGTCTTGAAATTAACACGATCACTTAAGTTTCATCTTAATCTCAGAAATGTTTTTTTCTTTTGACATAAAATAAAAGCAACTGTAATTACTGTTTCTTAGTTTGACAGTTTGCATTAAAGAGAGTCTGGATGTAGAGGGATGTTTGTCATTCATTTCCTTTGTTCAGCTGTGTAAAGAATTGGGATTTCTTTTCTGGTCTGGTAAAACATTCCTGAGCGGAGTTGTTTATATAGTTTGCCTGTGTGGTCGTCGCTCTGTGTTCCCGCTGAGTCCACGTTGACACAACGGTTGAGATTGCACACATGCAGCGTGACAAAACTACCATGAGATGAGGGAAGCCATCATCTGAAGAATAATTCTTCTGCTATCACTGAGTATTCGTTTTAAGACATAAAAGCCAGCGCTTGAGATGTGCGAGCATCCGCTGTTGGAGCACTCTTACCAAGTCGTTGTGAACAAAAGACAACAGAGCTGGTGAGACAAGAAAAATGTGCGCAGAAAAGAACAAAAGAGACAAGTTAATGGAAACAAGATGGAACACACTACTCCCCCGCCCCTTTACTACAGTTAATTTGTGTTTTGAGAAATGGTAGCGCCATCGATGTGCCATTTTTAGAATTTCATTACAGATTGTGAGCAATTAAAGCAAACGTGACTGAGAACAAGCCTCTCTGGTTGTGTTGATAATTACCTGTAGCCTACACACATCATTAGATCTGATAACTGATAGGAACTTTAAAGCAGTTTGTTAGGAGCACTTCTTTGTCAAGCTGATCCAGGTTAATATTGTACGCATGCAATTAAAAGCTGTATTTATTGGACTGAAGCAGTTGCCACAGATGTACATTCAGAAAATTCATCCAGAAACAGACAAACTTGTCACAAATCATTTATTCATGCAAATTCAAAAAAAGCAACAGAGTGAAAGTCATTAGTTCACCTGAAAGATTAGACCTCCCGCCTGTCTCAAAAATGCATCTACGGTAAGCTTATGCATTTGCCATTAATAGTAGATGTTACTCTTGTCTGCCTGTAAGTGAAATATCTCATGAATCAGTTGATGGATCTTAATGAAACGCAAGGAAAGTAATCATTGGATGCATGTTTAAAACTGATTAAAGCTGTATTCACATTCAGGGGCCTTCAAAGGCTACATTTGAAGGCCAGTTACATCACGAGTGCAGAAAAAAATGTCTAAATTTGGAAGGCTCCTCCAAATTCATCCTTCTCTCTGGATTAGAAGGATGGGTCTGGTGTATCTCATGGCCCACCCTATCCCAAGATTCACTGCAGGGCTGAACAGGAGATCTTGTAACAGTTGCATATCAAGCACCGTTACAGTTTCAAAGGTAAGTTTCTCAAAATCTGGCAGTAAAAATAATTGAAAGCCTAAAGCTGTTTTGTTGTTTAACTTGTCTTTTACTTAATTTTATTTCTTACGTAATTCTTGCATTATGACTGTAAAGTTGTAGCTCCTTAACCCTCAGGCCTAGTCCACACGTAGCCGGGTTTTTTTTTTTAAAAACGAATATCCGCCCCTCCAAAATTTTGCATCCACACCACCTCATTTTAAAAAAAAACTCTGTCCACACGTACCCGGATAAATACGTTGTTAAGGACATGTCAGACCTGTAGGCGGCAGTACTTCCCCCGTTCTTAACCTCGTCCTTCGTCTGTGGTCTTCTGAAAGGAGCAGTAATTCCGCTTGCAAAAACAAACAAGCAAAAAGCGCTTGGACAATTGATAAAGCGAGCGCAGCTCTGAGGGCATCCATGCTGTCGGCTAGTGTAAACACAGGTCGCACACGTGATGTCAGCATTTTTTTGTCGCGGAAAGTGACGTTGCGGACCTTAAAACTCCGGTTTTGTCTGTCCAAACGCAGACACCCAAAACAGAGAAAACGCAGATCTTCACTTTGGCCGGAGTTTTTAAAAAGATCCGTTTTCATGTGGATGACAGGCCAAAACATAGAAAAATATCTACGTTTTGGCAGATACCCGGCTACGTGTGGACAGGGCCTCATTCAATCAATCAATCAATCAATCAAAGCTTTATAAATAAAGCTTTGATTGATTGTCAACTTTACAGTGTGGACAGGGCCTCAGGCTTCATGCTTTTCTTTTGGATGCCATTTCACCATTGTTTGTGCATATGGTACAAAATGTTGTTGCAAAACCCCTCTCTGGACAAATTTTGAAATTCAGTTGGAATTTTGAAAATGGACCAAGGGAATACTATGAAAAATAAAACACTATACACTTGAGTCTTTAGCAGATAAAACGTCCCATTAACTTCCATTCAAACCACAGTTTTTGATCCTGTAACATCTGCAGCAAATAATCATGCTTTCTGTGATATTAGGGTTTCCTTTTGGAGAAAAGTAGTCAAATTTATGAGTTTTACTATTCATCACCAAATTCAGTCATTTCTCCATATGTGGCACAAGCGAGAAGTCTACATATTTATTTTGATCTTCTGCTGTTTGTATTGAATTCAAAAGGTCAGCCTGACCTCTGATAAATAAGATAAAACACAGTTGACTCTCTTACTGAACTTCTAAGTGTAGAAAACAAAAACAATTAGTATGTTTATGCACCTGTCTGGAGCTCCAGACAGGTATGTTTTATGTTTGAGCGGGGCTGAAGTTGTTTAACAGATCTACGAAAAAGAAGCAAGAAAATGTATTAATGTAGACATTTTTATAGCCACTTTTACAAGTGGACATGTTTGTCCTCTAATGACTGAAGTGTATAGTAAATTAAAGTGAAGTCTGAGGGTTAAATTTAAGATGAGTATTAAATCAGCTCAGCAAATACTTTGGCCTCCTTTTTGCTAGCTTCAGTTTTGCTCTATCATGGTTGCAGTACTATCACAAAAAGATACGCTGGTTAAGGTGGCAATAAATCTGAAGGCTAGACCATCTAATTTCACAGTTGTCCACGTTCATTTTTCATAGTTGACAAAGAACCCGGCCTTCATTGTGGGGCAGTTCGGGTTTTTCAAAAAATGCAGCTCCTGCAAGAATTCCTTTTCCAAGCTTTATTCAAGCCTGCATCACATGTAGCAGAATCAGGCATCCATCGTAAATCCCTCATGCACTTCTTCTCTCTTCTCACATGCTTCTTTTATCCTATACTGCCCCCTAGTGGTAGACACGTCAAAGCTGGGTATTACACGCAATGAAGATATTTTTCTTTGATTTGTCCTATAATCCACACGAAAGTGAAGATAAACAGCACCAAGTACAATTCTTTCAAAGTCAAGCCAAACAAGAGATTGACAAATTCTTCATTGAATAGAATGTGTGTTTATGTTTATTCGTTTAGCAGACGCTTTTATCCAAAGCGACTTACAATTTCAAACCTATAGGGCATGTTGTGATCTGTGGGGGGAAACCAGAGTACCTGGAGGAAACCCACGCATGCATGGGGAGAACACGCAACTCCACGCAGAAAGGCAGCAGCCAAGTTTTGAACCTGCAACCTTCGTGCTGCGAGGCAACAGTGCTGACCACTGCGCTACCATGCAGCCCAAATAGAATAGAATTCAGCTTTATTTGCACATGTCATTAGTACAAAACTACGAAATGCAAATTGCATCCATGCAGAAGTGCCAAGCAAGAATATAGATATACACAGTCCATGATTTTACTGTTTTAGTTGACCACTTGGCTTTTTTTGTCTCTTTCCACTGTGTGCGTGTACTTTCTGGGATAGTTGTGAGTAATTTTAAGTGCATGTATACTTAGTTCATGAGTTTTAATGTTGTCAGATATAAGAAGGCATAGTTCAGGAATGTGATGGCTGTAGGGAAGAAGCTGTTCCGGTACCTGGTGGTCCTGGTCCGGAGGCTCCCGTAGTGCCTCCCAGAGGGCAGGAGTGATAAGAGTGGGTGGGTGTGGATCAGCATTCCTCCTGAAATCCACACTGAGTTCTTTGGTCTTCTCGGTGTTGAGCAGCAGATAGTCGCCAGACAATCCATCTCCTCCCTGTAATCTCTGTCACTGTTGTTTTTGATGAGGCCGATCATCGCGTCAGCAGCATTTGCTTGTGTACATAAACATCTGGGATTTAAGGTTTCACGTCACTGTGATGCGATAAAAATGCTCTGACATCACATTTGCAATCTGTGTTTATTCTTGCTTGTTTTCACAAGCTCGCCACCCAGTTAGTCCACATCCAATTAATTTTTTTCCAGCAAAATCATTGACAAATAGGGGAACTGCTGCTGCCTACAGATAAGAGAGATAAAAAACAAATGAGCCATTCAAGACTGCGCACACTTGGAACAAAACATGGAATTTAAAAAAAAAAAGTTTTGATGTCACAACTCGGGCGATTTTTTTTTTCATCTTTGAATGAAAAATTTAGCCTTAAACCCTGAAACTCATAATAAAATTTAGCTCATTCCATGAAAAAATCTGTGATAACAAATTTTGCATTTAACGCAGAAAATTATTTTCCAACCATTCATTGGTTTGTTTGTCATCATGAGTTCATTTAGCATACATTAAAATAGCAAGAGGTGGAACTGGAAGTGCTAAATTTACACTATTATTAACGAACATTATGATGTTTTTGTCAGCAAAACACTACTGGGATTTTATTAACCGTTTTAGACTCATCTAAACTGATTTACATTTAGTCACGCTTAAATCGTCTTGCATCTCGATGCTGTCCTCTGAAACGTTTCTACACGTAATTGTTTTTACCATGAAGTAACATTATCTATTTACTTACATTTTATTTCCATGTAAATCTCTGTTCCTGATTTAAGGGGCTTAACCATTTTTTGTTATCCTGCTTGTCCGCCAGCATCGGTGCCACAGTCTTACTAGCCATGCAACTGAGTGAGACCTTTTTTTGGCTGTTCACCTAATGATTACACCAAATGCCCTCTCATCCAGATGGGGTCCCTTAAACAAACGCTCCTCTGATGGATCAAACCCACTCTCCATGGCGTGGAACCTGTTGACTTGCTTTCCCTTTTTTGTTCCCATTTCTTCATTAGTAATGCATTTTGGTTTTAAATTTGGCATAATACAAAATCATTTAACTGTATTTGGCAACACAGAGCCGTGCCCCTAAAATAACAGATGTATCATTTACAAGTTAACGCTCCAAATGGATTCACATGGCGAGAACCTGCTCAACTGGTGGTCACCTTTTGAACCAACTGCACCGACTTAGATAATTACATTCTGTTTCTTGAGCTATTATTCATCAGTTAAAAGGTCAAGAGTGTTACTTGTAACACAAACCAAACCTTTGGATTGAATGGTCCAGCGCGCGCGCGCGCGCGCGCACACACACACACACACACACACACACACACACACACACACACACACACACACACACACACACACACACACACACACACACACACACACACACACACACACACACACACACACACACACACACACACACACACACACACACACACACACACACACACACACACACACACACACACACACACACACACACACACACACACACACACACACACACACACACACACACACACACACACACACACACACACACACACACACACACACACACACACACACACACACACACACACACACACACACACACACACACACACACACACACACACACACACACTACCTTTAGTTGCTTAGTCACTTTGATATGCATGTGAATGTCAAATTAGAGGAGTAAACAATAACAAGCAGCCATTACTGCAAGTGTGAATTCTTTGTGTTAATCTGAGGTCTAATCACTTATTCAATCACTAAGCATTGTGTTTCTCTGCCACCGCTGCACCCCCTGATAAACAGCAGATTTTTTTTTCCAAAACCATGGCTACGCTCTAATAAAAACACATTTTTCTGCCCTAAGCCAGGGCCTAATTGGTTATCTGAAGTACTAACAAGGTTCTCCTGCTCACTTTAATTAAACCTGAGTGTGCTGCCATGTGTAACTTCAGAATTAGGTGAGACTCAGATGATCTCAGAGAACTTTCCCCCCATTGATAGCTCTACACTACAGTTTACAAAGACGCTAACCCTAACCAAAGGGACACAATAAGATATGTTGTTATACTGACAGCCAGACAATATTCACCGTTTTAAGACTAAACTGAATTGGAAAACTCAAACCAGACGCATACAAGACACGTCCAGTGTCTTGATGAGATCTCATTCATCAGTCAGAATGAAAGCAGTAAAAGCTGCTGTCGCCTAGCAGTCAGGAAAAGAAATACAGCAAATGTTTGTATGTCAATAAAAAAAGAAAATCCTGTTTCACACTGGAAGCATCAAGCAGCGCGGAACCGGAACTTTTGGGGGGGAGGGGGGCGACATGTCCCCCCCCCTTTTCCCAAAGTCAAGTTTTGACCCCTGCACTTTTTACCATCCAAAAACAATATTACGCTATATTAAACTGACACTGGTTGAGCTCTAGGACCAAGCAGAAAACAACCATTTGTGTTGAAGCCTGTTTCCCATTAGAACATACTGTAAAGACCCCCGTCCCCCCCACTCCCCCCGTCCCCCCCACTTCTCAAGTGAAAATTACGTCCATGGGTAGCGCAACATTTGATTGCGAGCTTCAACGAGGTCCATTCCGCTCAACTCGCAAAAATCACAAATTCCCTCAAGACGTATGCAATCAAAATCACGTTTGATATCGCTGTTTGATGTCACGTATGATGTTTTTCCTCTCCACTGTCAGGATTCAAGGCATGAAAAAGCACACCAGTGCATATCTGGAATGATAATGGGAGAAAATAAGCCATTGGGTCACGCATAAGCAACATAATGTGAAATTACATCGCTGCAGTACTTTTATTTTGAAAATTACTGAGGCTTTTACACAGAAAACGTGCGTGATTTCCTGTCTAGCCCTATGTTAACTGGAGAAATTGAGATGTCCCAGAAGTGGCTCACGATAAAAACAGAACCTGATCCTATCTTTAGCGTTGCTGTATCCTGCTTCTGGGATGCACCTGGAAATTGCCGTGTCACAGCTGGTTTGAGACACTCCATAGACTATAATGGATTCTATTTGAAGTGGCAATGTTCTGCTGCACTAGGGCTTGTCATCATCGTGACGTCATCACTAACGCGGCCACCCCGTTGGAAGCCTACAAGTCCTGCGAGTCCTAACTTGTTGCTTCTGTAAAGAGCACGCCCCATCTCGTTCTTGTGGCTAAAATTAATCTATTATTTATTTGATCGGTTATATTACACAACTAAATCGTGGCTGCGTTGTGGGGTGCAACACGAGATCGCCAGGGGAACGAAGGTGGAAAATGGGATAATTCTTCACCATTTTCCTGCTTGGAGGCACAGCCACGAGACTAAGTATCTAGCATAGTCTCGACGGTCCTCTTGGATCGCCGCCGTAAGGCAAACAAACATCACCTTCCAGAGTATTTTCATTCAGGTAAGATGGTGTACATTTTTTTTTTTACATTCTTTTTTTTCAACCGTGACATGCACACACAACACACACACAGGCTACACACACACACATACGAGTAAGCTAACGCGGGCATACCGACACACAACACAACTTCTCCTGCTACACTTAGGATGACATTTCTGATTGTCTTACTAGAAAACTCTGTAAATTAAACATTTTCCTTTCATACGGACGTTTACATCCACACACCACAAACAAGTGAGCCGAAAATGTCCGTTGTTCAGAGTTGTTGTTGGTGCTCCAGTCTTGGGTCTTTCATATGGATCAAAACCGTTTATTTGGTCCACTTACCGATCCTCAACGTCTTTATTTAATGTATCCTTGTACATTCTGCAATCTTTTGGGGATTTTAACATGTTGTTTAACACTTTCTTTCACCCAGCGTACTGTTTGTTTGCACCAACATGTCTGCACACATCCCAGAATGCTACCCGTGATCACGTGTGATCACAAGCACTACTCCCCACCGCTGATGCTTTCAGTGTGAAACATGCTTTAGACTCTAACTCATTGAATTTTATATCTTTTACAGTTTGGGTAAAATTTCAGAAACTTTTTAGCTTTTTTTTTGCTAAACTTCATTACAGTAAAAAAACATTTGGACTTGCCCTAGATATACATGGGATGGAGCTGGTGGACCTCCGCCTCCTCCAGGATTACTTTTAAATTTTTCAGTAAAAGTTGAGTACGTTTTTAATTAAACAACTTTCCCTGTAAAGCTTTTTGATCACACTCCTGTCTCATTGGCTCAGCAGAATGCTTTAACATCATTCTTCTACACCCAATGTTACTTTAAAAAACATGCAAAATCTGGATTTTAGTCCTTTCTGTGCTAAATGCAGCACAGCCCCCTACATACAACATCACTATAATTTTAAAGGATGTGTTTTTATCCACTCGCACTTTTTTCACTATTTGATTTCAGTTGTGTTAGACACATTGAGGAAGTTACACAAACAAAAAGGCTTTAGGCCAAAATGTGGACTCTCCTGTTGCTGCGAGTGCTGTGATTGTCGCTCATAAATAAAACAAAATATCTATGAATGCAGTAGTATCATTTAAAAAAAACTCATTTCCATGCATCCACAGAAACAAGACAAAAGATATTTAGACATATATGAATTTCAAAGTTCGCTCCATTAGGGCGTCTTCCACTCTAAGGCAGAGGAGGCTCCTGCTGCTCCATTTTCCTACTTAAATATGCTCTGCACTTCACCGTCAAGATCTACCACAGAAACAATGAGAAAGTCTACATTCATAAAGTTCCAATAATGTTTTGTAATGGAACATTACACTGTAATGAACAACCAAAAATGGTTCTTTATGGAGCCGCTAAAGTGCCGCGAAGCAGAGAAACACAGCTACTGCCGTGTGCTGTATTACTAATAGAACTGCAGACTGCAGTCAAAGTCAGAACCATTAAGGATGGTAAATTGTTCCTCTCCAACTTAAAGAGTCGTAATGCACAATTTTGCTCCACTCTGAAGAGTCATTTCTGCTGGTGTGTGGGGCAACAGTTACTCTGCAGATTACCCTGACCCTGACCCCCCTGCAGTTTGACTCTGCACGTCTCACTGCTGCTGGACGTCAGCAGATGTTGAGGAAGATTTTCTCTTTTCCAGCTGAAACCAAGCTTGCTCTACTTTTCCTCAAATTTGTGTAACTTCTCCAGCAACGTCTGCTTGTGAAGATGCACTAGAGAGGTTCTTTGTTCGCCCCCTTCCACTCGTTTCATTTCATCCCCCTGATGAAAAATCAGACCTGATCCTTAAAGGTGGCATGTCTCAAATGCACACAATGTAGAGAAAGCAGAAGGCTGTTCAGCAGGGCGACCACTCTTTCTCTGAAAGGCTGAATAATGCATGCATATTCCGCTATGATCCGGTGAATTCAATAGCCTATAGAAAAGGATTGCTCTCAACGTAAACCATTTTGCCAGAGGCTGTTTGATTTCCTTAGGTCCAGTCTCCCATAAATAATTTGCCTTCAACCTTCACATGCATAAAAATTGCAACTTGTTGGTTATGAGAGAGAACAGTGAGGATGCACTTTGAATGCCAATGCAGCGATGAATAAACAATGGCTCGCTGCTCTAGGAGCGATGCAGAGCTGCCAGAAGACAGCGCTTTGAGTCCGCCGGCTCTCTTAATGGTTTTTGCCACAGACCAAGCCTTTCAGTCAGCTGTGAATGGGAAGGCTGTTTTGATCGGGAAACGTTTTAATAATTTCTAACAAAGCAACAATTCCCCAGGCACTTTGGACAATCTGTGCCGATTCCCTCTGATTATCTTCCAGCCACCCAGCGCCTCCAAAGCAGCACTGAATGGGCCTTGTGTGGCTTCAAGCTCACAAGATGTGAGAAATCACATCGATTAGGAGGTGTTGCTGACAACTGAGGTCACCCATACATCTGGTGAGATCTATGACAAATGTAATTAGCTTCTTATATGTGGGAGTTTATATAACAAATGCCACAGAAAAGTCAAAAGCAATCAAACTGGATGTTCCTGAGTTCTGAAAAAGCAAATGAAAATGATGTTTGGTTGCAACAGGAGCTTATGAAAGCTCTGCAGGGTTACAGCACCACCTGGTGAGCAGCAGAAGCAAGAAGCTTTAGGGAAATTTTAGTCTTTTGACTTTTGAACCTTCCTTCTAGGTATCCTGACTTTTTTTGGAGGTTTAAAAATATTTTCTGAGAGGTTAATTTGCTATTCTTACTTGAAACACTGCAATTGCTCCATAATTTACATCAAATGATTGGAGCTTGAACATTTTACATGGCTAAGTGACTCCTAAAACTGGAGTTTACAGCATAAAAGTGCTATTTTAAAAAAGAAAATGCAGAGTAAAAGCACATTGAAGATACTAACAAAAGTGTTCTGCAGCAGCTTCGTCATTACTGTGTTTCTCTACGAGTTGTTTTTGGTGACAAAATAATGCAAAATGTATCAGCAAACACATTATAGCTCTGCCTAACAGGAAACTGGTAATCTGGCAGCTGTAGCATCTTTATAGCTCTGCAAACATTATGGTGGTAACAAAGATTAATGTGCAGATGCTGAAAAAAAAAATCACCAAATGTTGCACTCGCAGCCTGAACTGTGCAACTGTTCCAAGAACTAAATAAAAGATACAAAATAATTTTAAATGAGCTGGGCTCAACTTGTAGTGAGGGTGATTAACTAGATGCTAAGCAGGGGTGGTGATTATCCAGGTGTGAGAGCAGAACAGAAAATAATTCCTGCAGACACAAATAGGAATGAAAAAACTCCCCAAAATGTGTCATGGTCTGCGTCTGTGTCTCCCCTCATGTGTCTCCTATCGCCTTCATGTGTCCTTCTGGTTGTTTTATTGGCGGCTGGCAAACAACGAATAGTGCATTACCGCCACCAACAAGTGTGGAGTGTGGTCTGGAACAGCGCTCATAAGACAAAATCAAACAGGGGAAAGAATACATGTGTCATGGTCTGCGTCTGTGTCTCCCCTCATGTGTCTCCTATCGCCTTCATGTGTCCTTCTGGTTGTTTTATTGGCGGCTGGCAAACAACGAATAGTGCATTACCGCCACCAACAAGTGTGGTCTGGAACAGCGCTCATAAGACAAAATCAAACAGGGGAAAGAATACATACATACATACATACATACTGAAATAAAATCTGAAAACAGTCACTTTTTGAATTCTGTCTCAATAAATCAATAAGGTCTAGTTTCACTTTCATCTGACTAAGATTTTGAAATAATTTTCCTTCTTTCTGCCTGATATTTCTGACATTGTAATATAACATGATCTATAGTTTCTTCTTCTCCACAATAATCACATTACCCTGTATTATGTTTCCCTATTATAAATAATGTGTTTAACCCAGTATGTCCAAACCTTAGTCTAGAAATGATCACCTCCTCTCTCCTACTCCTTCCAGTGTTTCTCAGTTCTCCTACTCTTCTTTGAATTTTATACAACCATCTTCCCCTCCTTTCCTCCTCCCATTGTTTTTGCTATTTTTTCTTCATTTCTTGCCTTATTATGCTCTTTATCTCTTTTTGACAAAATTGAATATCTAACTGAACCGATGTATTTATTGTTGCTTCCTTAGCCATCTTATCGACTTCTTCATTTCCTCTGATTCCATAATGAGCTGGAATCCATAAAAAATGTATTTTAAGTCCCATCATGTTTATTCTATAAAGTGTTAGCTGAGTCTCCATGAGTATGTCTGGTCTGCTTTCTGAATGGCTGCACTTTAAACTGGTTAATGATGAGCTGGGGTCTGAACAAATAACTGAGAATAATGGTCTGTTTTCTTCCACCCATTGAACAGCTAACAGTATTGTGAGCATTTCTCCTGTGTATACAGATAATCCATCACTTACCCTTTTCGTTACTTTAACATGAATCTCAAGCGCCTTCATGTGTCCTTGTCTGCGTCTCTTTTATGTCTCTGTGTTCCTCGTGTGTCTCCTGTTTTGCAGCCCTCCAGATCATCTCTCCCAGGTCCTGTGTTCCTTCAGTCTTCCCCAGTCACCCCTTTGCAGTTTTTATAGTTTCAGCTTTTCATTTTATTAGTCTCTTTAGTGTGTTTTTTCCCACCGGTGTTTGTAGTTTTCCTTCCCCTTAGAATATTAGTTATGTTAGCTGCTCTTCTTGTCTTTAGGTTTTACTTTTAGGTCATGTTGGTTTCCTCCCTGATTAGTTAATTGCTTTCACCTGGTTTCTCTCCCCACACACCTGCAGCCCATCTGCCTCCCATCATGCCCCAGTGTACTTAACCCTGTCTGCGTCTCTGTGTGTTGTCGGTCCATTGTTTGGTGTCGGTGTTGTTTTTGTGCCTTGTCTCTAGGTTTTGTGCTCTATGTGAGCTTTCGTTCTCCTGGTATTCAGGACTTTGGTTTTTTGGCTTCCTGCCCTTTTGGATTTTTGTTTCTCATCCTAATAAAAAGGATTTTTCTTTTGAACCGCTCCTGCCTCGTGTCATCTGGTGTTTCCTGCATCTTGGGTCCTAAACTCCTCCTAACCTTCAACGTGACAAAATGTTGCAAGAATACAGAATTTGGGATGAATATTTCAAACTGATCAAAAACTAACAAAATCCATGAAAAAGGCACATAAAAGTAAAAATAAATACCATAATAATTTCTGAGAGTAAACCCCACAGGTCACAAATAAACTTATAATATTCCTGAATTATACTGGATGTCAAAATCCATCCAGTCTTGTAAATTTCAATATAAAAGACATGATAATGAGAGCACACCCTCCAAACAGTAGTTCACATCCATCATTCTGAAGTGTTCGTTGATTCTTTTGGATGCACAAATGAATATTAACAGACTAAACTGTCTTGCATAGAAAATGGCTGATTTTCCTTTTGAGTCTGTCTATACAACAGCCTTTTTAGGATTTATGGAGTCCAAATGTTTTGAATTCTCTGTGAAAATACAGATTTGACTTCCAAGCAAAGATGGCTGACCAGCTATCCAGTCGGGACAAGAAGTTTTCCTTCATAGAAAATATTTCTTACCAGAAGTCACTTTTAAAACTCTAATTATTTTATATTTACTGAATAATCATCAACCTTTTTAAAGTCCTAGAGTTGAAAGTGTTTGTCTTGAGAGAAGAACCTGCTGTCTGGTATATTTACACACACAAAAACCCCTCCAGTCTCAATTTTTCATTGTATTCCCCTGCAAGTGTCATATCTTTTCCACAACAAGGCCATCAAAAGGCACTTACTGTAGAACATCTGCACTTTTCATGCTTTGACAAGTCAAAATGTCTCCTGTGTGAATATACTAGAAACTTGAATTTTGTTGTGTTGTGGCTCACTTACAGCCATGGCCAAACATTTCCAAGGGTTTGCTGCTTCAGTATTTTCCTGTATTTTGTCGGATGTTTCTAGGAGTATCGGAGGATAATCAAAAGCATTTTGTAGATGTTGACGACTTTTTTACTTTTGACTGCTGCGTTAAGTTCATGCAGAGTTAATATTAGCAGTACTGTCTCTATAATTCACCCAGACATGATTAGTCTACTTCTGATACTGACTGATGGCAGTCAATTCTTCAATAACTAATTTTGGGAGTTTTCCAGAGTTTGTAGGTTATTGTTTGTCCACCTAACTCGAGGAGGTACCACATGTTCTGAATGTGATAAACTTCTGGGGAGATTCCTGGGCTTGGACTAAAGCTGGGCGATATGACCTAAAATCAATATCGCAATATATTGAGGATTTCACCTCGATAACAAAAAATGGACAATAACTACAGGTATGCGCAGAAACAAAAGTTGCCCACTAGATGGGGCTGTCACGTGTGTTACGTTGAGTTAAAATTTTACGTGACTCGAGGTGGTACAGCTTCTTAAAGGGGCATGAACGTTGCCAACCTACACACATCTTTTCATTTTTTATTATCACATTTATTGACACGGGGAAAATGATCTCGATAAGAGTCAAAAATTTCGATAATGATAGATTTTCGATTCATTGCCCAGCCTTAGCTTGGACCTAAAATTTTGATGTTTTGTTTGCTACTCCACTTAGTTTCTGTGTGACTTTAGCCTCATGGTTGGTCTAGAAATCTAGAGTCAGTTACCGAAGCAGAAGGATTTTGCTTTGCCACAAATGCATGGCTACACAGGTTAATAGCCGGTACATTATTTTTAAAGAACTGCATCTTAAGTTGCACAAAATAATGGCAGAGTACATGACAGGCAAAGTAGGTGAATTTCGGGGCCGCTGTGTCGTGCCTTTGCGTCTTGCAGCAACAATGTTTTATCGTAATTTGGTGTCAAATTGAAATCAGCCCCTGAAATTCCTTCATGGCGCTTATTATTTTCCTTTGCAGTCAATATGATAATCAAGGTCACCAGGAAAAATTAGGATAATTTTTGAATAATTTTAATAGCTTTTTTACGCGAAATGCTAGCAGTTACCATTCACTGACATTGTTTATGCTAAGCTAAAGCTAATGAAATACTGCCAGATTAGGAGAATGATTGGGCTGGTTACAAAGTGATTTTTCCTCATTCATCTAATGAGGAACATGGCAACATACTAAATTTCACTTTGGGCTGGAATATCCCTTTAAAGCAACCTACCATAATAAAAACTGAAGAAGCAAACTTTGTGTCAAATATTTGTAACAATAGACACCAATTTCGAAGTAGTTGAGTAAACAAGAATTACAAATGTATTTAAATGCTTATTAAATGGTTAACAATAAGAAAACATTGATTTAACTTCATTCTTCTTAAAAATTACTGTTGAAATAATAGAAAATAGCAGTTTCTCAACATTTTAAAGCATTCGATGTCCTAAGCATCTAAAGTGTTGACACAAAATAAACAAACTGTTAAGTTAGTAATATATCTTTATTTTTTATTGTCACGAAAATAACTGATATAACGTGTTACCGGAATGTCCTTGTCTACAAGTTGGAAATCTTTCATGAATAAAACACGTTTTCCTGTAAAACACCAAATTTTAAAAGTTCTCTATAAAGAAGATTGTTCTTTTCATTTTATGGCAAAACTACAATGATATATAAAATACACTTTACCACTTAACAGCAGGAGCTGATTTGCATTTAGCATAACTTTGCCATGATAGCTTTAACAGAACATCCTAGCGCTCACCGTCATTTATAGACTGCATTGAACAATGTACGATGAAGGTAAATCTGAGTGGGCCCTGAAGAGTTACAATGCATGAGGTTATGTTTCATTTTTACCCCTCAAAAGTGCGATTTTAGCTTTTGACAGTAATTGAGAGCAAGCCGTTTCTTATACAGAAAATATATATGTTAATTCTCCACGTTACCACGTTAAGACAATGTGTTTCGTACACAGTTATCCTCAAAAGTGCTTGTTGAAGTCTGAGCAGACTAGAAAACAAAATGTACAGTACATTGGCCACATGTTAGATGTGTTACTTATGAATACATTTAAAAAAATGAGATTTTATACACATTTCTATCCTTTAAAATCATATTAATAAAACAAATAATTTACCTTGTCGTCCCTTCTCATGTGGTTTAGGCCTTAACAGTCTTTAAAAACATGCTTCTATAGTCTTAAGACAACATCTGCATTCATTTGTTCCTTTTTTAACGGAAGCGCCACCAAAATAAAACATTAGCACTACCAGGGTGGTCCCCAGCAGCCACTTCAACACTTTTAGTAGCAGCTCTTGAAGGTTGAAACAGAAACACTTTGATAACAACAGTCTTGTTGGTTCGGCTCAGGATAAAGTGCAGTTCTCCTTTGGCCCTGAAATGGATGAAAAGCACTGGTCGGAGTCATTCATAGACCCCTGCCTCTGATCTCAGTGCAGCTTGATAAAACGCCTCCCGGCCCAGAAACTTGGACAGCAGTCTCTGCCCACGGGGAGACATGCAGCTCTGGCCAGGTGAATATCCTGCAGCGGCTTTAGCGGATCTAGAGGGTTTAGGTCTGGGAGCTGCGTAATACCCCTCCATGTGGTCATATTGTGTGGGCTTGACTTTAGTGCTTTGAGTCCGTCTGTTAAGCCGCGTTGAGAAGGACTCCAGATGTTCGGGATCCAGAGGAGATTTGGTGTGGTAGTGGTAGTGGTGCCTATGTTCTCTGGTGCTCTGTGACCGGCCCGGTCTCCTGAGGATACTGGGTTTCACACCACCAGAGTAGTTGTTGACAGCGTTGATTATCATCAATCGATCTTGGTCGTGACCTCGTGGATAGTAGCCGTCATTGTGCTCGAAGTTCTTTGGGACGGGGCAGCCTCTCTCTGGAAGGGATGGGACTTTGCGAAGCTGTTGCGAGGAGCCCTCTTTGATCTGGACGCGCCTCAGTTCTGCACCACAGAGGTGACCGCTCTGCTGCCGGGGGAGCTCCGGGTCAGCCTGCTGGGATCTTGAGAATGTCGGTGAGGTAACTGTGGCAGTTTGACTTTCTATCCTGTCGGCGGAGAGAAGGTTAGCATTTCCAGGGTCTGACTTGCTTCTTGTGTGCATCATATCTCTGCTTCTTGTATCGCTTGGTGAGACCGGACTCTCGCAGGGAGACACGTGTGTGGGTTTATGTCTGGATTTGCTCTCCTGCTTCACCGGTTGATGTACGACCCTCTCAAAAACGTCTGCATCTCTGGCCTCATAAACAACAGTGTCTCTGCTCTCTATGTACAGCTGTCTGTTCACCGGAGCGGCGTGGCGGGGGGAGTAGTTGTAATAATCTGACTGTCCACCTTCCCTTGCAGAGTGCACGGTGTAGGACTGATGGTGATGGATGCCACTTTGCCGGTAAGGGTCTATAAAATAATGAGAGGCATCTTCTGTGTTTACATCTGAATAGGGGTTGTACTGGTACTCAGCCCGGGTGTTCTCAAACTGTACTGGGTTGAGACCAGTCTTAATCAGCCTTTGATAGGGTGCCTCTTGGCTTGCTTTTAGCTTGACATAAAACATGGGGTCAGTTGGGAGGACCCCTGTGTTTGCCAATTCGTAGCGGCTAATCTGCGGAGCGTGGAAGGAGCGGGCACGACGTATCCCCGCATGCCCGCATGCCCCTCGATCTTCAGACCTCTGCCATCCTCCTTGTTGTCTGGGGAAGCCGCCGCCGATAAGGTGCTCGTTTTTATGGTAACGTCTGTATTGAGGCGATAACTGTTGCCTTAATCCTAAAGAGCTGCAACATCCCTCAGAGGCCTGCCTGTACAAGCCTTTAGCTCCAGAGAGGTGAGGTGGTAGGGCACTGGGCCGGGGGCAGTGAAGCGCAGCTGTTTGTCCTCCTTGAATCAGTCGATGCTGATGATTTTGGTGATAATTGTAGACGTCCTCGACCATGCCGTGCGGGCTGTCCTCTTCTGGGCTGTAGTGGTGACTTGAAGAGGTCCGTAACTGACGTGGACGGACTTCCTCAACGGAGACGGGCATCAAAGACTCTGCCAGGACAGAGCGGAAATTATAAACATCTACAGAGTCTGTGTTGGCGTACACGGGCGAGGCTGAGGGGCTTTTAGCTGAGCAGACAGGCTGAGAGGGCATTGAAACTCCAACGCTGTGATAAGCGTGCTCTTCTCTGTCGATGTCTCCCGCCTCGTTTTCCTCTCTGTGGTCCCTCCCTTCTGCACTGCCTTCATCCAGGCTCCCTGATCCAAGAGGGCTTACATTAGGAGTGAAGTTGCACGTGCTTTCCTGACCATCGGTGACCTCAGAGCAGAGGCGCGCAGGTAGGAAGTGAACAGGACGAGGGCAGCGGCAGATCTCAGTGGGGCTGTGCCCTGAAGAGTACTCCTGAGGATGCACATTGAGATCCAGAAGGAAGGGTCGTGGCAGTCTGTCGTGAGGTGCTTCTTGTCTCTGGAAGGGGTGCAGCGGGGCATTAGATCTTCTTTGGGAGGCAGTGCTGGACTTCTGGGCAGTTTCAGCTAGAGCCAAAGCTAGCTTGCGAGCGGCGCTCATCGAGGAGGGGTGTGGAGGGAGAACAGAGACTGAACTCATAAGTCTATCTGTTCCTGGGGAGGGATAAGACAAACAACGCTACAGTATGACAGGACAAACAAGGCTATGGTAAGACATGATGGGACAAAACACAAAAGCTTTCATAAGAAACTACAAAATGCATTAAAAGTTAGTTACTAACTAAACAGAATACAGTAATTATTGTGAGATGTCACGGAGAAGTGGCACTGACCTGGATCAGGCAGGTTCTGTGCCGAATGACTGTGGTCCGTCACGGCAGATGCCTGACTCGCTGTGCTGAGCGAGCTGCAGTGTTGAAAAAATGCTCTTGGCTCATCTCCATCTGCCACTGGAGCCTCGCGCACTTGGGAAGAGGAAGATGGCTCGGGGTGCAGAGAGGCAGATGCGGTCTGAACATCTGCCAGCGTTTTAAACGATTTCTTCCTCAGTTTGGGAGAGAGCTGCTTAGAGGAAGCCTTCTTCCCACTTCTACACACTGCTGGGCTGGCATCTGGAGAGTGGGAGCCTCTCATGTGGTTGTTGTTGGGGGAGCAGATGGGCTCCGTTTCGTTGGAACACCCTACGTTCTTCCTCCACTTGTTCCCGTCTTTGCCGTGTTGCAGGGCAGGAGTTGCTGATGCCGGGCTGCACTGGAAAGACATGGGGTCAAAGTCTAACGTAGAGATGCCTGCAGCCGGCGGAAAAAGGTCAAGATCATCCTCGGATTGGAAGGAGGAGAGACGGGCGGCGGCGCGAGCCCTTTGGGACTCATTTGGACTCTCAGTCAGTGGCTGGGCTGTGCTGGCGTGTTTCCTTCTGCTTCTGCTGTGCTGGTCGTCTTTGGAGATGCCAGAAACAGCTTCACTAGTGGAGCGAGGTCTGAGGGGACAGTAATTCGGAGGCTCCCCTGGAGTGGAAAGCAAAAACGTCTTTGGTACTTCAAAACATGCAAACGTAAGCCAATCAGAGTTCTTTTGAAGTTCATACAAATACCTTCTAAATTTTGCAAAGAGGTGAGAGATTCTTCACTTTTCGTGGAGCGCAGCGTGTCGTTATCTCCTCGGCCACCTGCAAAGTGTGTGAGCAAAGACTCTCTGTGAGTTACCCATCAACTACAGTTACAACGATGGAAGAGGTAGCACGTTTTTAAGTACGAGTGCAGGAGGTTTCCTGGCGAGCTGACCTGGCAGTGCGATGCTCTTTATCTCATTAGGTTCACTCGGGTGTCGCTTCAGCTTACGTTTGGACACAGAGTGAGACTTGCCTAGATGGAAAAAGGACAGCCAGTTCCCCACAGGAGACTTCTTAGACTTAACAGGAGGCCGCTTGCAGCTGCAGCACAGAGACACATCGGCTTTAAGGCTAACAAGTGTCCAAAAACAGACAAATATCAAGAAAATAAGGTGTTTTCATCGATAATTCGTTAAAAATTATAAGTCCTGACTCAATTTTGATTCTAAATCCTCCAGATTTTCAGGTATATATTCATAAAATCAGGCACAATAAAATGCAACAAGACAAAACTTTTCATTAAATCAAATGCACAAAGAAGGCTTGGACACTTCATATTTAGCTTCACTGAAAAACGATGCTTAGCGAGCAGACTAATGCATTTATGGAAACGTATGAAGGACAGCTGGGGCAGCTACCTTTCCAGTGGGAGTTCGATAACTGTGTGAAATTTGCCGAGGAGAGCTTCTGGTCCCTCCCCCACCTCGATGTAGTCACTGTGGGTGAGGCAGGGGGAGGTGGCTGGGGATAAGAGCTGAGTCTGAGTGCGAGCCTGCGCCTCCTCTAAAGACAGCAGCTTCGTGGACGGGGAGCAAACCATCAGAGACTTCGGTCTGGATAAGGTGCTGTTGCCTGAATTTGAGAACAGCTCGTTAGAAATGATTACTTTACACCAATTTTCATTTTTATTCTTAAACAAAAACATGACCCACCCGAGTTTTCTCTTAAGGCAGCACTGAGTTTGGGGCTGAAGAGCGGCTCAGTGTTGTTGAGAATAAATTCCACCACTACCGACTGGATGCGCACCTCCATGAAGGCCGCAGTGCCGCTGAAGCAGGCCGACTCGATCTGTCTGGACCTGAAACGGAGCACAGCACGACCTATTTCATGAATGTGGAACCGGCTGGGACACGTCCCAGTTCTCTGTCATGGAAACTCTAATGGTGCTGCGGCAGCGTTGGTCACCTGAGGAGGTTCGGCGCCCAGACAATAGCGAGGTTTTTAGTGTGCATGTTAGTGATGGAGCTGAAGGTGGCCAGGCGGGAGAGGTGCCTCATGAGGAACTCCAGTGTCCTGTGAATAAAAACAGATGCAGACATTTAATAATTGTTACTTTAGGAATGTTATAACATTCACATCCGCTGATTTTTCAAACCTAAAGGAGAGATTTATGTGATACAGGGTGTATCCAGCAGGGGGCAGCAGCGAGCTGTGAATCTGACCTGTAATGCGGAGGGGGAAGCTGCTGAATGACATCGTGGATTTTGAGCAGCCTCTCCTCATCTGTGGCTGCAGACACGGCCTCCTGTGAGGAAGCAGAGGACGAAGCACACGTCATCACGTGGCCAATAATCACAGCATCCCACTTCTTCTCTTTACTATCGAGAACAGTCGGGGGGTTCAGCCCACTCGATCTGCCGTTCGGTTTTAGCTGCCCATCCCCTGCAGTTCCTAGAAAGCTCCGCATCAAGCAATGACCTCATTTAGAGCCGCACTTTAAAATGAGATGACATTTTGAACACTTAATTCATTGCTTTTGGTTTCCACTGAGGTACTGGAAATAAAGTCCCTGCAGCTGTTTCCCCTCACAATACCTGACCCCGGCTCTGTTTCAGCTCCCAGGGCTATTTTTATGCCACCAGGCAAGAGTCTGAGCTCCGTCTCCATGTCTTACTGAGAATCGATCGTAGAGCTGGTAGGTGAGCAGAGGGTTGGGCAGCTCTCTGAAGTACAGCTTGCACAGGGAGCCCACCGAATGGATGTCCTGTCTAAAGACGTCTCTGCTCAGATCTGGGATCTGCTCGGAGTCGAACTCGTGCCTGAATGGAGAAAAGACAAAACAGGTTCATTCTAGACATCGTCTGCCACCATCTCTTAGTGATGTCCCATTCCAATTTCAATATCGGAAATAGGTTCGCTATCAGCCCAAAAACACTGTATCGGATTATATCGGACTGCATCAAAACTCTCCGATATAAGCAGTCCATTCCGCTTTAAAGTTCATTCTAGCAATTCCATCCAGCAGCGGCCAGATCCAGCATGCAAAACCCACACGATCAGAACAGTGCATGCTAGCAAAGTAGCAAGGAACAAGAGCAATGTCGGCCATGTGGCAGCATTTTTCATTAAAGTGTGAAAAAGACAGTTTGGTTCAGTGCCACACTTGTCATGCACACGTTTGTTGTAAGACCTAGGAAAGTTTGATACGTCAAACCTGACGTGATGCATTGCGGCACCACAAAACACTGCATGAGAATTTTTGCAGTGTGTGAAATTGAAACTTACGACACTCAACTTGCAGCAGTTTTTTTTATGTCCCTGCCCTCAGCTGTTCCTACCGTTTGCTGACAATAAAACATGAATGAAGTAACCTTGAATTAGTATTTTACACTTTAATAATAAATATTTTTGTTTATTTGTTTACTTAAAATCTTTTCTTTTAATTGATCATTGATAATTTTGTTCATTTGTTATACATTAAAGGGATTTTACGGACTTTTGAATTTTTATGCTCGTGATTGCCCCCTCAGGCCAAAAGCGTAACGGCAGCTTCAATAGGAGGCTCGTGCACGAGGCGCGCATGCTGTACGTGCACACTCCTTAACGGAAATAACAGCTGAGACAGTTCTGTGTGTGTGTGTGTGTGTGTGTGTGTGTGTGTGTGTGTGTGTGTGTGTGTGTGTGTGTGTGTGTGTGTGTGTGTGTGTGTGTGTGTGTGTGTGTGTGTGTGTGTGTGTGTGTGTGTGGCCCGGAGGACAGAGGACAGGAGAATGCACAGCTAATTAATGAAATAATTTGGTTCTGTGCCTTTCTCTTCAGCACAGCCGACAAAGGTTTATGATGGGTCTGTCCTCCTGCATGCTCAGATCATTCCCTTCCCTTGCTTGAAAAATTGTTCCAAAATGAAAGTTGAACCCACATCTTTTTTATCTGTGAGTTCAATGCCGTTTGGCGAGTCTCAAATAAAAATTTGGGCTGTAAAGAAATATACCATTAATGTAAAAAAGAAACTCTAAATGAACTATGTTCACATCCAGAATGGAACCCAGGACTTCTGCATGGGAATCAGACATCTTACAAGGTGAGCTTCACTCTAGTAACATTCACAGTATCTGTAACTTTTATATCCTTGATGACAGCTGAAACAATGTCAAACCAAAGAATGGTTCGGAGCGAAAATGGCTATTTTGTTGCTAATTTGCAGGAAATATCTAGAAAAAAGTTCTACAGAAAGTAGCTAAGGGTCCTCAGAAATGTAGCTAGGTTCATCACTAGGTGTTAGGAACAGCGACAAAGTCGCTGAGTTGGCACTACCTCACTCTCTGCTGCTAAAGCTACGGATAGCAAATGCTACGGGCTATGCCTGAACGTGAACGCGCATGAAGCAGCCTGCTCGACCCGAGCCGCTCTCTTTTTCTGTGATTTTACAGAAAAACAGGCAATCACAGTAAAAATGCCAGGGCTCATTCTACAGGACCAGGGCATTGCAGGAGAATGTATGAAGAAGACATTTATTATTTCTATACATGTTTTGGCTGTCAAACTTCCATAATGCCTCTTTAAGTTAAAGTTTTGCATTTATGCAACCAATGGTTGGTTTTTCATACTTACTGTTCCTGGCTTGGAGTAAAATCACTTGATCAAGCCTTTGATACATTCTAGGCTATGAAATAGGTAAAAATATATCGACTGATATCGGTATCGGTCAATACTGAAGGCAGCAATATCGGTATCGTAACGGAAGTCAAAAAGTTGTATCGGGACATCCTTACCATCTCAGCATTTCACCATGAATCATGTTTTTATGTGTTTGTAGAAGAACGAACCTGAGTTTCTGGATGTTGGAGGAGATCCCCGACAGTCTGTAGATTCCATCCACGACTCCGATCTTCTCAATGAATTCAGCACAGCTCTTCACCACCTGAGGGACTAAAGCAGACAGGATAAAGTCAGCAACACGTTTCATTTGGATGCATTTTATTAATTAGTAACAAGGAAAATAAATTAGGAATTTGAGCGCTTTGCTTGCATTTAATCCTTATCTTCCACAGCAGACAATGACATTTTTCAATTTTTCCATTAGTCATCACACACTAGCGGAATTACATGTCCGAATTTGACCCATCCCCGTGGGGAGCAGCAGCTGTGGCTGCGCTCGGGAACTACTTGGTGGTTTAGCCCCCCAGTCCAACCCCTCAAAGCTGAGTGTCACGCAGGGAGCCAGTGGGTCCTATTTTCAAAGTGTTTAGTTTGACCAGACCGATTTTCAACCCCGATTTCCCAGTCCTAGGGTGGACACTCTACCGCTAGACAACTGAGAAAAGCACACCAGAAACAACTTCACAATAAGGTAGCTAATAAATGATTTATAGAAATGTTATTAATCATTAATAAAATAATAATTGTAATAATTAAGGGTTGTAGAGAGAAAATGGTCTTGTTTCTTGCAAAATAGTGAGCCAAATCTGCTCTCTGTCTCAACATTAGTTAATGCACAATAAACACGTAAGTGCTGCACATTCATTAATAACGCAGCTATAAACTTTTTAGTCATTTATGAAGCCCTTATTGTAAGAAGGGACTGAAAATGCATAATGAACATTTAACATCCTACCTGTACTGTAACTCTGTGATGGAGCTAACTATTAACTTATCGATCATGTAATTACTTGTTTGTGTTTCTCCAAACTGAGGCACACATCAACACGATACAACACGTAAAATGCTTATTGCTTCTTTTGCAGACTTAAGGAAACCTGAGCAATTTAAAAAAAATTCATGTTAAAATACACAAATGTTCTGCAATTTTGAATTCCTTTTAGGTTATTTTATTTTCTCATTTGAATCGTCCATCGCTTCTGTTCGATCGCACACTATTTTTGAGATGATCGTGCGAAAATTGACCAAACTGTTCAACCAAATATGGACCCTAGAAATGACCAAAATGGGGTCAAAATCGCTACTTTAGTCTAAAATGGCCGACTTCCTGTTTGATATTGACCATGGGTGCAAGAGGCTTTTCTGTGCGTATTATTGAGTTCTCCAAGTGCACCAAATTTCATCACTCTACTATTTAAAAAAAAAAGTTTAAAGCGGAGGGGTATTTTTAATTTTCCAGGGGGCGCTGTCGAAAAGTTTTTTTTTACCAACTTTCACATCGCCTTTGAAGATCGTAAATTTCATGCACTTTCTATATTGGGCCAGAATTTGGTGAGTTTTTGGATATGCTAAGACCCCCCAAAAGCCATTCAAAGACGCGGAAGAAAAAAAAGAATAAACGGAGCAGATGCAATAGGCCTTCGCAGCTTCGCTGCTCGGGCCTAACTATTAGAAAATAATAACATTTAAGGTGATAATACTCACACTTTATTCAAATATCTTCATAATTTTATAATGTTTTTGCTTTAGTAATGATTATTTTCAGTTCTGTTCAGAGCATGCTTCAGTAAAATATATGAAAAATATAGAAAATTTGGAATGAACTATTGCTTTAACCAGTTTACACATTTGTATTTTTTTAAAATAACTTAACCCTTGGCAACTACGAGTCTTTTTAAATAGAATAAAAACACATATCTACAAAAATTTCTGAAGACATTTTCTGTAAATTAGACAAATCCAGCCTTTATGTTAAAGATCCACTTTACTCATAGTTTTAATACATTTGCAGTGGTCTCTGGTAAGAATGAATACCTTGTAAGTCAGACTCTGGGGAAAAATGCTCTGGTGTGCCTGTTTCAGGAAGTGAGCCGGATCAGAGTTGAGCTACAGATGACAGGATTTAGAGTCTTTATTCCTGATATTTGGACACAGGCAATGAAAATCTACCACCGACTTGCAATGTTGATGTTTTATTGCCAGAAATAACACGAGTCTGAAGGAGATCTGCCATTTTGCTGAGTTGCTAATGCTAATGGTTAGCTTCTGCTGGTCAAGACTCTGCTGTTTCCTGGCTGCTAAACTGCCTACCCCATCGTGAGCCAAGATGGGTGAGTCCATAAATGTAGTGAGACGTAGATCTGTCAGGCTTTTCTAATCCTAGAGTTTCACCGTCTATTTTCTATCAGCAGCTAATGCAGGAGATAAGTGTAGGAGACTATTCTCATGTTCGACCTGCACGAAAAACTCTAGAGTGACCGAATATGATCAGAAATAATAATTTAAAATGGTTTATCGGTGAACTTGACCTTTAATAAATAAGCAGTCACCATGTAACCATCAGGAAAGAGGAAATAAAACACAACAAATTCAACAATCTGCAGATTTTCCTCTCGTTGTTCAAAAGGACATGAAAGATTCTGCCACTTTACAAGTAAAACATTAACTACCTTTACATGGTGGAACCAAAAGAAGGAGAGCTTGGGAGAAAAGTTTTACCTTCGTGTCCCGAGTTGTGCAGATACTCCCCCAGGTCGCAGCCGAACACTCGTTCCCGAAGGATGCCGCGCTGTCGGAGCTTCTGCGGAGGTGGTCGAGACTTCATAAAGGACCTCAGGAACGTGACCAGCTTCCCGTGCTTCTTACACACTGAAAAAGATCCCACACAAAGACATCCAAACGGGCTCCAACTTTAGGGAGGCTTAGAATAAATCACTGAACACATTTGAACACTAAAGAGTACCTGGCTTTGGCACTGAGTTTTGAACACTGGGGGGAATCTTTTCATTTATGAGCTCAACACAGTCGCAGGGAAAGAAACCGACCTGGAAGACAAGAGAAGGGAAATACTCAGAGGATGCATGGATGTGATGACCAGTGTAGCAGGACGAAGGAGGCTAAAGGTGCAGAAATAGGTCAGGAAGCATGGCGGCGTGAGTTGTCTCAGCCTTAAAACAGCTAGTTAGAAAGATTAAGTCATGAATTGTTAGATGTCTGCTTTTTAGAAGATCTACCTGAAAGCCGTGCTTCCCTCTCCACCACCCCGTGTCCTCCTTAGGAGGCATGTCGATCACTGACACAATGTCACCAACCTGAATCGGAGCAATGAAGATGAAGCATCTCAACGGAACAAAACCAAACCCACTTCAAAAGAAAAGAAAAATGATAAAAGGACAAGCCTGTTATTTAAACTAATGCAAATACCTCAAAGGTTAGCTCGTCCGTGGCCTGAGCGGTGTAACGTTTAGTGACGTGGGCGGCAGCGATGGCGGGGACGTTGATGGACGCTTCTTCAGACACCAACAGATGATTCCCCTTGTTGTCGATCTAGAATGAAACACCGAGATTTGTTCCCTGATAAACCAGAAGCAGGGCTTTTTGGACCGTCGCGCTAAAATTCTTGTGAGGCAACAACTGACCTCCATCCAAGTTAACACTGGACCACAGTTGATCTTGTTGTCCGCAATGGCAGAGAAGCGGGACAGGTAGTTTGTCAGCATTGTGGAGACTGACTGAAAAGAGACACGAGTAAAAGACAGCGCCGCATAAACGATAATCTATATTTATCACTAGAATAGGTGTGAGTGGTGGAGCAGCTTCAGGTCTGCGGTACCTCAGTCGTATCCTTCAATGTGTCGAATCGTGGAATCTCGCTGAGTTGGGAGTAACGGCGGTCATAGATACACAAGTGCAGGTGTTTGTCAAGCACCCGGAAGTCTTCATAAGATCGCTTCACCAGCCAGTTTCGACTCTGAAAAAAAATTAGATAGAAAGAAAAAAAATACAAGTGAGTGAGACAAAGGAGTGTATGTTCTTGATGATCCAGCGAAGCAGAGAAATCATCTTTAGGACACATCTTGTAAGAAGGACTGAAAGTGGAGGACGTTTAACGGTTGTTTCTGACAGGACCACTTTAGCTGTGACACACACTGAGCCCGATCGCTGCCGTGTGCTGTTGACACAAAGTAAGCAGAGCTAAAGATGCGTCACCTTGATGATTATCTTACTTCACTTCATCATGAGTTACATCACACAACTGCAACCACGTGTTAGCATTAGCCTGTTAGCATAACACAGCTAATGCTAATTCTAGTTGCTATTTAGTCAAAACATAGAGCCTAATGTAGAAAATGGAGCTGTTTTTACAGATAAATTGTGTGGGTGCATCGTTTAAATAATTTCTATTGTTAAAAATATATGCTAATTTAAAAAAATATATATATATGATTTCACAGAAAAGTTTTAAAAAGCATGATATCTCTGTTGCCAAATTGCCAGCTTATGCAGAGCACACTAACAGAATGCATATCTGACCCAAAATATGTTACCTGGCAAGTGATCTGGACGATAAAGACGAGTTCTTTAGAGTCCAAACCGGCCTTTGGTCCTTCACTCTGCCCTTCTGCAAAGGCCAACTATGGAAAAAAAATAAGACAGCAGACTGAAGTTTGAGTCTATTTTTAGCCGCTAAATGAAAACAGCGATTTTAAAGATTATTTATAAAGATAAATAAAAGTGACTTTCCTGGAATCTGAGAAATAAAAAAAGAAAACACCAACTCAGATCTGGTCTCTTCAGCAAAAATCCTGCCGTATTAAAGAACAGACAAAGCTGGTTGGAATTTATGACATCTCGGTTTTGTTGCAGTTGTTTGGGGAATTTTTGTGATAGACATGAAGGCAGAATTGACTTCAAAGGCCTCCGAGCCGAGGGAAGTTCTAGTTATTTATAACTGTTAGCAACTCATCCAGATATACTGTTATACAACGAGCAGCGACCTAGTTACTGCGCTAAAATAATACAGCTAACCATATTTTATTTTTTAGATGATGGAATAGCTATTGTTTACAGCCGTTTAACAAAAAGGCCAAATTAGAACGTGCATTGGCTCAAGAGGTCAGGGAGATTAACGAGAGGGATCTCTGAGGTTTAAAAATAAACAGCATCAATTAAAATCATATCTGTGCAACTTTCCCCCTGAGCTGGGCATCGTCCTCTTTGTGATGCTCAAACCTTCTTTAAAACAAACAAACATGCAAACAGAGATCTGAAACATTTGCACAAAAATGAAACCATCTTCTCTGCTCACACACATCTGTGACTGTAGCACCAAACCATCCTGTTACCTCCCTCTAGGGCATCTCAGATATCCATCTGCAGATGAGGTAAGTGCTCTCTCTTTGTGTGCAGGACTGTAGTGGGATCCTCCAGCAAACCAAATCCAGGCTGAGGGTTGAAGAGTTTAAACTCCGCTTCGGACTTGTCTGATTTCTGTCGCCTGCCGCCTCATGCACAAAGCTTATTTACGGAGCTTTAGTCCATCACGCACCGATGCTTCATAATAACCAGAAAATATGAGTCAAGGATGCTTCCCTCTGTGTGTCTTACCCCCCTTCCTGCCTCCCTCTTTCATGCACTTCCCCCTCCTCCCTCTCCTGTACTCCATCCCCCTCCCCCTCCTCTCCTCCTTTCTCCAGTGACAAAAAAAGGGGTTTTGCCATTTTAAAGGGTTCAGCTGGCACAAGCAGAAGTATAAGCTCATCCGTCACACTCAGGAGCAAAACAGACAGATTCCCCTTCATCATTTCCAAACGGTCCTGAAACATCGTCTCATCTGAAGGCGAGACTCAAGTCTAGAGCTAATCTGGGGAGAAATCAGTCAGGCGGGCTGCAGACAGAGGCTGTCTGCTGCCCTTGTGTTGTTCTGCAGATGGGACACATGAGACCAGATCGCTCGCTGCCTTCCGCCCTTGCTGCTGCAGACCGTGAATGCAGAAATGTGTGACAAGAGAAATGAGAACAGAGACTCATCTCCTAGATTAAGACAAAAAAGTCCATGTTGCACAGCAGCATGGGCTCAGAGTGAACCTGTATCTTTACAGCTACACATTCAGTGTTAGCATATTATAATGCCTTTTTAAAACAATGTTATACTTTTGCTTCCTTGCACATGAATGAAGGAGAAAGAAGAGGGAATCGAGGGATTAAACCCTGTCCGGCCAGCTGCAAATGCAGCTCATAGTGCTATATGTAATCAGCATCACACACACTGTGTTGAACCTGCAGGTTGTGCCGAGATGAATGATGCACTCTGCTGGTGAGCAAACAGACCTGCACCATATTTACAGGGTATCCGCGGGTCCTCAAAAAGTCTTAAATTAGCTTTTCCAAATTTAAGGCCTTAAAAATCCTTAAAAATGACAAATAATACCTAAATACAGTTTCCAAAGGTCTTAAATTGTCAAAGACCCAATAAACAAGATTATTTTATTTTTATAAAATTTTCGTGAATTTCTAGTATCAGCATTTTGTGTGTGTGATGTTGGCGTAAGCAGAACCGTACACATTCAGTTGGTTGTGAAAGGGGGCTATTTTTACATGAGCACATTAGCTGGTTAAACTAGTGGGAGCTTACGCCATGGGGGAGTGCAAGTTTAATGGTAACTGATGGTTAATCCCAAGTTCGTGACGTGGTTAGCACCGGTTCCAGGCAATAGCTGTAAATTAAAGCTTAAATTTAATTTTAAAAATAGCTTGAATTTGGTCAAAGTGGCCTTAAAAAAGGTCTTAAAAAGTCTTAAATTTGGCTCCCTTAAACCTGCAGATACCCTGTATTTAAGCAAAACTGAAGAAAAAAAACATACATTAGCAAAGGCGTCTATAAATGTATACGATTATATTTTAGTTTTATTAATGATAATAATATGCAGCCTCTTTTGTTGGTATATCTGTATACTATTAACTAAAGCCTGTTACTGCAGGCTATTATATAGTTCCTAAAGTTAAAGTCCCATATAGTCATCATCACACACTGCTGAAATTCATCTCTGCATTGGACCCATCCCCATGGAGGGGGGGGGGGGGGGGAGCTGCAGCGGTGGCTGCGCTCGGGAACTATTTGGTGGTTTAACCCACCGATCCAACCCCTTAAAGGTGAGTGTCAAGCAGGGAGACATTGGGTGCCATTTTTAAAGTCTTTGATGTCACCTGACCGGGCGAACATTCTACCACTAGGCTACCAACCCTAAACCTCGGGTGTTAGGTTTAGGGTTAGGTGTGGGTAATTGTCAGTTTTTAGCAGCAAAACAAACGGACCTCACTAACAGCAAAATGTTTTGAAAATAATAACATTATAGGAAATAATTTCATCCACTTCATGACAATTTGAAAAATAGTTACCATCTAAAAATATCAAGAAATGTAATTCCTTCTGCTCATCATTATGCTTTAAGATTAAAAGACACCTGAAGTACTTTACCAACCTAATCATATTAAAGTATATAGAAAAGTATGAAAAAAACTGAATTTTCATACAAAATTACAAAAGAACTGAAGCTAACATCAGTGCTATATTCAATACGTGTAAAATATCTGTGCAATACCCGGGTGCACGTTTGTATGTCAGTGTCTTTATGCTGTTTCTTTGTGAAAAGTTGATTTTCTATTTTTACTCTAATCTCATTCATTTTTTGAGTGCTGAGTGTTTCGATAATAGCCTAAATCTTTGGGTATTTACCTCTATTTTTTTTCCTATTTTTCCAAATGAATGTGCTTCCTTAGCAAGTTCATTTCCTAACTGCGGGATCAATAAAGTCTATTCTATACATTTGATTTGATCATATATTATAATTATAAAGGTATTATTCCATGTTCACAGCAGCGGATGAAAGGTAACACGGTGTTATAACAGGTGTTGGCGCGTTTCCTGTCAGTGATTCTATTACAGTCTAATGCAAATGTGCTAATGTCCTCTAACTTCCTGTTGACACCTGGCGTTGGTAAACATTTCCACACAAATCTCACTTCTCTATTATGAATGGAGTTACCTCAAATGCCCACAGAATGAAAAAGGAAAAATAAGCTAAACGTTGGAAAGTAAATAGAAATTTTAAAAGAGAAAATGATAAGGGGAAAATTAAAATGGGGAAAAAATTTAAAGTTGAAGATGAGGAAAAGAAAATGGCTAAAAAATAAGAAAAAATGGAGAAAGGGAAATACAAAAATTTAAAATAACTAAAGAAAATGTATATTTTCATTGAGGTGTGTGTGTGTGTGTGGGGGGGGGGGGGGGCAACAGGATGCCACAAGGTGACCTGATTAAGCAAAAAGACAGCACTACATAATGTGTTGAGAATTTTAAAAACTCGAAAACTACATTTTTGTTGATTCCTGCAGCTGAGAGTAAAAAAACAAACCATTTTTTCTGACAGGAACCTGCCAAATAATGGGATGGATACCAGATAGGAGGCGCACAAAGACACAATTTGGCAGATTTCAAGTATTTTCTCTACAAACGTTATAATAACGTCTTTCTTGGGTTCATAGTTTGAGTCCAACAGGACTGATGAGCAAACTGCTAGTCAGTGCAGCCAAGGCCAAAATATATATGAAAATAACTCCAATTCCAAAACATTTCACAGACGTTTATGTAATATTACCTACTTATATCGTAGAACAAGATCAGATGGTCACATTTAATCATTTTGAAGTTATTTTAAAAGTTTTAAACTACATATGGCTGAGATTCATGCATTGGCACAAAAGATGGATGCCATCAAGGAGCGTGTGGACGAATCAGCACGGATTGGAATAGATTAATTTACGCCATTATTGGGATTTTGAGAGGTTGAGGACCAACGGAACTTTAAGACAGAGAGGAAATTATCTTTGTCTGGCCCCAAAACAATTTCTAATCTGAATGTGGTGCCCTTGAGCCTGTAAGGCTGCGACAAATACTCCCCCCTCAGAAGAAATGTGGAATGCTGCCGTCGCTATGGCAACTCTGTCTCCTATCCCAGCCTGGGCGGGACTGCGGGACGGCTGCCGAATTGTTCCAGGAGTCACTGTGCCCTCCAAATCTCAACAACCTCCTTCCTCTCTCCAGACTGAGGTGACGTGCGCTGCTTATCGTGGCTGCAGGAACTGACGTGTGGAGAGTCCCAAACCCACCACCCCACCTAGTGGACACTTGTGTTGTCTGAAGTCTGTTGCATCTCTGTTTGAGGTGTTTTTTTGCAGAGCTAAGCTGCCCTCCCTGTGGAGGGTAACTCTGAAGTGCCTTTTTCCCCTCCACCTGAACCAATCCTCTTGTAACCCCTCTGTTCTCTATTAAGGTAGCGCGACTCAGGGTTGCGAATGACCACAGTCACCAATTCTTGTCATGTGTCTATGTATGTATGTCTGATCTCTGAATTGTGTGTACTGAAACTCTAATTTCCCTCTGGGATTAATAAAGTCTCTTTGAATTGAATTGAATTGAATATCCCAGCTGTAACGCAACAACAGACAGAATCATGTGGTCAAACCCCGCCCTTCTCAGTCATCAGCACAGGCTAAATGCACCTTTCACCTCCTTACAGATATCAGTCAACCAGTTACTGAGGTGCAAGTAAATGTGGTTAAAGCCATACCGTTTTTTGCAACAATTCACTTTAAAGCTCCTATGTTTCCTAAATAGAATTAGATAACTGTCCGAACGAAGGCAGGACAAGACAAATAGGGCAAATGTGGTAATTCAATTCAATTCAATTCAAAGATACTTCAGTAATCCCAGAGGGAAATTGATTGCTGTAGTAGCTCAGAATAATACTAATAATCAAGTCATCAAAGAGTTATTGTATATTACAATGGCTGTTGGCAGGAAGGATCTCCAGTAGCGGTCAGTGTTGCAGCGAAACTGAAGAAGCCTCTGACTGAAGACACTCTTCCGTTGTTGGACAGTCTTGTGAAGAGAACGCTCAGGGTTGTCTATAATTTCCTTGATTCTCTGGAGAATCCTTCTTTGCATTATCTCCTCCAGTGGTTCCACAGTCGTCCCCAGAACAGAACCAGCCTTTTTTATTAGGCTGTTGAGCCTTTTCAGGTCCCTGCTTCTGATGCTACTACCCCCAACAGACGATGGCTGAAGAGATTACACTCTCAACAACAGACTTGTAGAAGATCTGCAGCATCTTGCTACAGACATTGAAGGACCTAAGCGTCCTCAAGAAGAGCAGGCAGATCGTCCAGCGAGGACAAATAAGAATATCGACTCATCTGTCACAAGGAAGATTAAAGAAAGCAACATTTCTGGAGCACCACTGGGCACGCGCCAAAGACACAGAACTTTCAGCTGAGTATTTTTAGAGCTCACCTGAACGTTGCCAAAATCAACAGTCTCATAATGGAAATGGGCACACTCTGCCAATCTGGGGAAGTGACCTCTGGGGAACGTTAGCCTAGAACAGACACAGAACAGCAACTCATCAACATTCAAGACACACAGACACTGATGAAGGGAAGAGGGAGAGGGGGGATCAGACTTATGTGAGATCCACCAGGCCCATTCATCTGTGAGGGCCTCGTCTCATTGGCCTCATAATCAGGCCGGGGAAATGATCAGAAACGCAGCATTAATGTCAACGCGAGCACCTACTTCTTCATGTTTTTGACTTTCATGCTGGCCGTGCTGACGCAGGAACGCAGGAGCGGCTCGGCTGGAGCTTCTGTGGCGTCGTCGCTCCTCATCTGTCAAACACAGGATCAGCTGATGTTGAAGCAAACACTGATTAGAGAGGCACATCAAAGAGATTTCCACATGTTTGAAACCAACTCTGGTGTGACCTGTATCAGAATCACAATGTGATGCATTTCCTGCCCGTGTGTGTGTGTGTGTGTGTGTGTGTGTGTGTGTGTGTGTGTGTGTGTGTGTGTGTGCGTGTGTGTGTGTGTGCACCATGGCAGTGGATGTTTCTTGTGGCTGCTTCTCCTCTGGAGGGTTGTTGTTTGTAGCTTGAGATAAGGCATCGTCATTATCCACATCAGGTGATGGTAGCACAACGCTGCAGAAACAGAAAAAGCAGAGAATTTGAAAAAATAAAAAAATAAAACACACACACACACATACATACATATATACATATATATACACACATGGACGTAATTTTCACTTTAGATGTGGGGGGGACACGGGGGGGGGGGGATCTTTACAGTATGTTCTAATGGGAAACAGGCTTCAACACAAACGTTTCTACTTGGTCCTAGAGCTCAACCAGTGTCAATTTAATATAATGTAATATTGCTTTTGGATGGTAAAAAGTGCAGGGGTCAAAACTTGGCTTTGGAAAAAGTGGGGGGGGGGACATGTCCCCCCTGTCCTCCCCCAAAATTACATCCATGTATACACAAATATAAAAAAGCTTGTACTGAGACTCGTAATCGAGATGTGCACGTTTGCAAAACAGCCACCAGATGGAGCAAGTGAGGGAGAACTCATCAAGTGGCTTTAAGACATGACATTGCAGCAGCATGGCCCAGAAAACATGCTACACTAGATCAAGATCAAGAAAACATGATAAAATATTAACTCATGAGCACATATAGTAAAAATCAGACTTTATATCAGCTCAGAAAATAAAGGCACCTTCAGTTGAATTAGAAAATTAAAAGCCATGGTGGATTTTTATGTGCACTCAATGTGTTCAGTGAGCCATGAAGCCTGTCCACTCACAGGGAACGCTTCACGAAACCTTCACTTGAAATGTGACTCAGTGTTATTCATTGGAGGGGAGGGTCAGGTCCTTTCGGGCAAACTTTTATCAGCAACAAAGACGGGAGGAAGCCTAGATTTATTATAGTTATTGAGCCTGATGACACCCTGGAACACGATGTAGTTCATGTCGCCACAAATTCCATAAACCTGCAAAGAAGCTGAGGAAGAAGCTTTGTTTCACTCTAACTGGGTCATTTTCATGCTTTTATTCAAGCAGCACCACACACACACACACACACACACACACACACACACACACACACACACACACACACACACACACACACACACACACACACACGTGTGTGGATGCAGGCAGAAGCACAAAATATCTACACATCCAGCGGCAGAAACACACTCTCCGCCCATGCCTCGCATCATTTCATGGCCCAGCATGAGCTAGCATGAAGCGAGGGTAAAAGAAAAAGAGCAACTCACCCCTCAAGGACGTCACCACTTCCTGGTTCTCCCTGGGGTGATGAGGCAGCATTCTCAATCACCGCGGCAACCACACATCCAGCCTCCATGATGCTGGCTTGCTGCAACAGCGCGCTGTGGAGAAACGTGAGTGGGAGGAGAGGGAGTCAGCATTGGGGTGGGTAAGAGAGTCTGAAGCTACGAAGGCACCAGACGTTAGCCCACTCGAGGCTGCGCAGATCTCAGGGCTACAATCCACCAAGCCCAGACTGTAATCTGGGATAGCATCATGCTACAGGGTCACGGGATGCTTCAGTGATAAAACATGTCAGGCTGAAATCTTATATGATGGTTTTGGCAGGAGTACCAGTGCCGTTATGTCTACCAGCACTGACAGATATTTGCTGAAACGTCTACTTTTATCCTCTTAAAAAGAAATATCAGGTTTGTCACAAAGCTCAGGATGAGATTTGTTCACTTATAGCCATTGCTAGTTTGCTTTATCAGTTTTCTAATTACACATCGATAACAATTTGTGTTTCTTTATTCTCAGCTTTGCAGCAATTATCAAAAGTTTAACCACAAATAAGACAAAATAACTCCATGAAAAAATTAAATACTTGTAAAAGGAAGTTTCTGGTTTGGAGGTAAGAATCGTTTTATGGGCTAAAAGGATCGTCTGCACTAACACCCACCCTAAGGGGAATAACTCCTTCCCACCGTCACCTGGGAAAATCAAGATCTGATGCTAAATGTGCACGTGGTTTCTGCAGCAGTTCATATCATGCAGAAGGTAAAAATGTCTCCCTCCATTATGAACGTTGCAGACCTCTTCCTTAGACAGATGTTCTTTGAACTGGTATTTAATGACCTCCTGGATTTGACTGGTTGTATTCAGATTTGAATCTGGATCCAATTTTGACTAAATTGGATTAAGTGTAATTTAATTTAAGTCGCCTGGAAAGAAATTTGCTTGTGAACTGCTGCTATTTAAAACTTAATGGAAACAGTTGACAGGATTCAGAAATTAAGAATCTTTAATCAAAAAAGTGATTCTGATATATCATGCAGTCTTGTGTATTGTGATATATACTGTACCATCACCCTTGTATTGCAAGACTTATTGTATCATCTCCCCCGTATTGTGGCATATATATTGTATATATATATATATATATATATATATATATATATATATATATATATATATATAGTGTATATATATATATATATACAATATATATATATATATATATATTGTGTATATATATATATATATATACAATATATATATATATATATATATACAATACATATATATATATATATACAGTATTATCTTGTATATACTTATATATATATAATATATATATATATTGTATTATCTCCCGTGTATTGCGATATCTATCATAGTATCATATCATACTATATCCTATCACCTCCCTTGTACTGTACTATATGTTGCGTCGTTTCATATCCCATCTATTGTGCTTGGTGCTGCATCTGCAGTGATGCGGGCCTTGTACCGGTTTGTCGTGGTGAAGAGAGAGCTGAGACAGAAGGTGAAGCTCTCGATTGATTGGTCGGTCTACGTTCCTACCCTCACCTATAGTCTTGAGCTTTGGGTAGTGACCAAAAGAACGAGATCGCGGGTACAAGCGGCCGAAATGAGTTTTCTCCGCAGGGTGTCTGGGCTCTCCCTTTGAGATAAGGTGAGAAGCTCAGTCATCCGGGAGGGGCTCGGAGTAGGTTTGCTGCTCCTCCACATCGAGAGGAGCCAGTTGAGGTGGCTCGGGCATCTGGTCAGGATGCCTCCCTGGCGAGGTTTTCCAGGCATGTTCAACTGGGAGGAGTTCTAAAGGGAGACTATGTCTCTCACCTGGCCAGGGAACGCCTTGGGATTCCCTCGGAAGAGCTGGCCCATGTGGCTGGGGAGAGGGAAGTCTGGGCCTCTTGACAGGCTACTGCCCCCGTGACCCGACTTCGGATAAGTGGAAGAAAATGGATTATATATATATATATATATATATATATATATATATATATATATATATATATATATATAACAATACTAAATGATGCATGTATGTTTCTCCTGATTAAGCAATAACAACTCTTCTTCTACTACCTCACCATAAATACTCTGTGGTTTCATTCTCACCTAAAGTATTCAGCTGAGTGCAGCAAAAGGTTTGAGCCAATGAACGTCCACTTATCGCTGCTGGTGTAGCAGTTTCCCACCAACCCCTATGGCTTCAATGGGTTGCTGTTGTCGGACTTCCACAAAGCCTGCTGACTCAGCAGAAACAAGCGGACGGGGATGAGGGTCGAACTCATCCCGTATCTCCTCTTTAAGAGACACCCTTGCCAGAGGAGAGCAAAATGCATCACATGGGCAGCACAGTTAAGACATGTTACATAAAGTGCTGTTATATAAGAACAACTTAGGTCAAGTATGGTGATTCTTATGAGCATAAAAATAGATTCTCTTCACTTATTATCTTGTAGCATTTCAGCTAAGGGTGATTTCTTTCAGCTGAATGTATTCCATGTTCATAAGTTTGATGTTTTTGACCTTGCAGGGTACCATTGTAAGAACAAGATGTGCTGCACATCGCAGAGGCGGTGAGATTTCTGCGATTTAAACAGTGTGCACGATAAAAGGTTTCTATGTAGCAGAAACTCTGAAGGCATTCAACATCAACCACATGCACTTGTTTTGCTACAAACACTGAAACTGTAGCTTATTTTGGAAACACTTCAAGCAGAATGAGATATAAATAGACCCAATTGTACAAAGTTGTGATTTTCAATGAGGCTGAGCTTTCCGAGACAAAGATACACTAAGATCTCTCATGGTGTGTTTCCCTGTTAGAACCATCCCTTGCAGGTAATATTTCCACAACTTCTCCATCAGTCATCAACAAAGAATCACATCCTAGCTGCATGAATGCAGAGGCCCTCTACCTGTCACAGCTAATGGGAGAGGGGGCAGCTCTGATCCCAGGAGACCAGAGCAGCGAGAACAAAAGGATCTTGCCTGGTATCTGATGGCCTACATGATGTTTTTAAGGAGAGCAAGGCAAACCTGCAGAATCCTGCCCTCAGTGAGTGAGGCCAGATTCAGCAGGTGCACGTTGACAAGAAAATAGGTGTTAAATATTAACAGGTAACAACCGTCGGTGGAAAAGGAGTCATGGTTACCTGAGATGAGCGAGACAGTTCAAAAAGGCAACTCTTTCACCCGTTTCCGACCTCATTAGGGTCATCATTCTTCATTCTCAAATGAGAAATTTCAGTTGAACCTTTCCAGAAAGTACAGAAGATTTTTAAAAGAATAATAATTCTCTTTTGTTTTTACTTGTTAGTTTGCAGAAAGTTCTTCCAACTTCCACATTTAGAGATGTTTGTACACAGTATACAGTTGAGTCACAATGTGGATGAAATACATTGAAGGTGTAGAACACTTGTTATTCATTTGCAGGTAGGAATGAATGCCTTGCAAGCCGTACTCGGGGCAAAAAAAAAAGCCCGGAAACACCAGCGTCAGCACGGTCAAGTCTGCCACATCAGAGGAGTCTTATTTCCTGATATTTGGACATCTCGCCTTGGATTGGATAACATCAATGCGACTCTACCACTGACTCTGTTTGCTCTACTACATGGATGTTTTATCTCCACAAGAAGCACAAGCCTGGAGGAGTGTCTGCCATGTGGTTGAGTTGCTAATGCTAGCCAAGACGTTCTCTAGTCGGAGCCGGGATCAAACCTTTAACCTTCTGATTTCTGGACAACCTGCTGTATCTCCTGAGCTACTGCTGTCCCACACGCCCTGAGGGGCTTCTGCCGTGTGGTTGAGTTGCTAATGCTAATGGTTAGCTTCTGCCTGACGCTGATCTGTTCCAGCTTTTTTAATCCTAGAGTTTCACCGTCTATTTTCTATCAGAGGCTAATGCAGGATAGGTGTAGGAGACCATTTTCATGTTTAGCCTGCATGAAAAACCACAACTAATCATTAAAAGTGTTTTTTCAGTGTTCCACGCCTTTATATTTTAAATGTTCGGTCTCGCATTTCCTATTTAACTGGTTGGTCTTCAGTCCAATCCTCACCTACGGTCATGAACCACAAGAACAAGATCAGCAATACAAGCAGCCAAAATGAGCTTCCTTCGTAGGGCGCCCAGGCTTTGCCTTGGAGACAGCATGAGAAGACATCTGAAAGACTCAGAATAGAGCCGCTGCATCCCCCCATCATAAGGAACCAGCTGAGGTTGATCCAGTTTTCCTGGATGCTTCCCAAGGCAGATGTTTTGGGCATGACCTGTCGGGTGGAGGCACCAACAGAGAGGGTGCTCGCTGCAGAACTACAAAGGCAGAGCTGCACAATAAGGTGGAGCTGCACCAGAGTCAGCCCCGCCCATTCACGCAAACTCAGCCTAGCCCACTGACTCCTGTTTTTGTTTTTAACTTTATCGCAAACTAAGCTGACCCACATGAATTACGGCTGTTACTAGTTTACAACTGTTAATGCTATGTTCTATGCTCCAATTAAACAAGATAAATATAACTTGCTACATGACAAAGCCTGAATATATCCCGAAAAGAAAAGGTTTCTTTTAGCAAATATCTGCCCACAGCCGCTCCAACAACAGTGGCCTACAACAGCATTTAAGGCTATTGTGTGGGCTGTGGTATTCGAGTGGCAAGATCATCTGATTTAAGTTTTGTTTTCCCCTCAGCTGATGCTGGTTCGACACTCGGTGGGGTCGGCAGCAGTTTATTTAGCCAGCTGAAACATTTAATTTGTTTATATTTTAGTTGTAATGTTCATTTTCTGCAAAATATTTATGTCTCTAAAAGTTTTTTGAATTTGGTCGTTCCTAAACAGCATTTTAGTTTAAACTCTGCTCACAAATGGATTCACACTGGCTAAATAAACAAATTAATTAAAAAAAAACACATTAGTCATTATATTTTAAAAGGTATACCAATAAATTGTTGTAAACATAGTACTGGCAAGTATAGCTAGAAAAGAAGAAAAACGGTTATAAACTACCTTTTCACTGCCGCTACTAAGAGGCGAACCTGCGCAAAACTGCATGCCAACCTGACTCCGTCACCACTTCACCACTACATCTGAAAAAATGCAAGTGGCATTACATGTAATTGTGCCATCCAGTGTGTGTTTGTAGATGGGATGTATGGTTTTTCCGGCGGTGTCTCAGTAGAAGTCATTTCAGAAATAATTTGTCATAAAATTCACAGAAATCCAGATTTGAGAACCAAGACCATTAGCTTCTGGATGAAATAATCTGATTTGTGTTTTGGCATTTTTAGTCAGGAAAATGGCTCATTCATAACATGGAGGTGGAGGGACTTAAATACTGGTGTCATGGTCTGCGTCTACATCTCCCCTCGTGTGTCTCCTTGTGTTCTCCATCCCTCTCTAGGTTCTCCTTTTGTGTCTCCTAGTGCCCTCATGTGTCCTTGTTCTGCGTCTTCCTCATGTGTCTCCTGGTGTTCCCCATTTGCCCCCAGATCTTCAGCCCTCTAGGTTTCCCTCCTCAGATACCCTCATCCCAGTTCTTGTGCTCCCGTGGCCCCCTTTTAGTCACGCCCCTGTAGCTTTTCTTTCTGTGGTGTTTTTCCTTTAGTTTCAGCTTCCCCCTTAGAATATGACGTTTTTACCCTTCTGTTCTTTAGGTTTTTCTCTTAGGTCATTTTTCTTTAGCTACAGCTGTTGATGTTATTAGTCTCTCTAGTGTGTTCTTCCCATCGGTGTTTGAGGTTTTTCCCCCTCCTTAGATTATTAGTTATGTTCCTGCTCTTCTTGTCTTTAGTTTTTATTCTTAGGTCATGTTTGTTTCCTCCCTAATTAGTAAATCAGTTCACCTGGTCTCTCTCCCCACACACCTGCAGGTCATCTCCCTCTCATCCTCCCCAGTGTATAAAGCCCTGTCTGCGTCTCTGTGTGTTGTCGGTCCATTGTTTGGTGTCAGCGTTGTTTTGTGCCTTGTCTCTTGTTTTTGTGCTCTATGTGAGCTTTCGTTCTCCTGGTATTCAGGACTTTGGTTTTTGGCTTCCTGCCCTTTGGATTTTTGTTCCTCATCCTAATAAAAAGGATTTTACTTTTGAACCGCTCCTGCCTTGTGTCATCTGGTGTTTCCTGCATCTTGGGTCCTAACCTCCTCCTAACTCGCAACATGACAACTGGAACCAGCCACTAGGGGGTGCTTGTTCTGTATCAGCTTTCTTTACGGCAAAAGCAAACAGGATACAAAACTTTATGTCTTTAGTGAAATAGTTCCTAGCCCTGTAACAAGAATATTTTAGTCTATGACTCCCAGAGGTGTGGACTCGAGTCACATGACTTGGACTCGAGTCACACTCTAGTCATTTTTAATAACTTCTGACTTGACTTGATAAAATCTATAAAGACTTACGACTTGACTCAGACTTGAATGCCAATGACTTGCGATTTGAATCGACTTGCGTCTGTTGACTTAATGATGACTTGAGCATATTAGATATTTTAGCACAAAAGTGGCATGACATGGAAAAAATCATAAATCATTCTTCGTTCCGGGTTTGATGTTGTACGGCTAAATGCAGCAGCACTTTGTTTATAATCAACATCAGTTGCACTTCCTGTTTGTTTGAGCAAATAAATAAAGCTTTAAGAAACTATTTCTGGAATTGATTTATCATCACTGTCATTAAAGTGAAGTTGGACAGATGACTTGATTATGACTTGAAAATTCTAAGTTAAGGATTTGGATTTGACTTGGACTTCCACATCATTGACTTTGGACTTATGTTTATGTTTTTTTATGTTTATTTATTTAGCAGATGCTTTTATTACTTACAACTTACAACGACTTACAATTTAATTTAATTAAGGACTTGACTTGGACTTGTCTTTGACTTGGACTTGACTGGAAAGACTTGTGACTTACTTGCGACTTGCACAGCAGTGACTTGGTCACACCTCTGATGACTCCTAGTCGAATTTCTAACCAATATTTTTTTAATTAAGATTTTGTTGTTTTGTTTTGCATGAATCCTGGCGATAAACAGCTAACTCTTTAGACTATCGCTCGGGTGTTTCTTGCAGTAACTTCCCAGATCCTCTGGGGTTTAAAAAGATGCAGTTTGGAACAATCCAATGGACTCTTCACTGGGTCTTTCGTGGACTCCAATCAATGTGCATCTGCTGTCAAAACCAAGAATGCTGGATTCATGATCTCCTTCTGACTTCGTTTAACACAAGCAATAGATGCAGTGGGAAAAGGCCCTGCGGTTGCCATGGCAACTTGTCTCTCATCCACCGTGACTTGATGTCCCTCCAGGTTCTACGAATGAGGGAGGAGGCAAAAGAAGCCCTGGAGGAACATCTGGCTCGTCGGCCTGAGGCGGCGTGATCGTCACCGATCCGCTGAGCCGCCGCCGCAGTCAGAGCAGCAGCTGCCATCATTTCTAGAGCGTTATGCCTGAGGAATGAAGGTAACAGGGAGCTGGTAGTGGTGCAAATGGGAGGGGGTAGTTTGATCCTATAATCTTTTTGAAATCTACCAGATTGAGATTATTTCATCCCACAGAGAGTAGATGTCAGGGCTCAATCTTTGAGCGAGTGATTCCTGACGAAGGCCGGATCTGGGCCTAGCAGCAGGACGACTCAGATCCAAATATTTAATCAACGAGTCGATCTGTTGCTCAGGATGACGACCCAAGCGTTGCCAGTCTGCTCCCGCTTTGAGACAAACTAATCATGCTCTAAAATAGTCACCCGGAGACAATCTTGTTGTGCAATAATTTAGAAACATGTCAGTGTTTCTCGGGAACAAAAACATTCCACTGTGCCAACTTAATCCACAGACTCCCAGACAGTCCTGGGAGATTACGGATATTCGTGCAGTCTGATGCAATCCAACACAACATCTGTAAAGCAGCCACAACCGGCTGAACGTTGTGCTTTAATGTTTCACTGCAAAAATGCAGACCAGTTCATGACGTATAACTCGTTTTCTAGCTCCGTTCTTTTTCTGAAAAATCTTTTAACTTCCTTTGATTCAAGTGTAAATGTTTTGTCTAAAAATCTACTTTTTTACTTCCTATTTCAAACTGTCCAAAGCCTGAAATACTTTATTTATTGGCAGAAAGAGAACAAGTGAAAAGATAATTACACTTTAGAGGCTAGGTTGGGCAAAATAAGCTATAATAATTATATTAAGTTAGAGAAATGTAAATAAATGTATACAATTGGGTGTAATTGTCACTCTACTTATAGAAAATGCCTTTATAGTAATTTATAATTGTAATAATAATGTAATAATGGAGTTGGGCCAGAAATGTAACTTTTACTCCATCATTTCCTGCCTTTGTTTTGTTTCCTTCAATATTTTCTCTCCTATTTAGTGCAGTACTATATCTATTGCACTGTGCATTGTGTAATGCAGTGCTTTATTTATTTGGTACACCAAAATGACCAAAATATTTAAACAGGCATCAAATTGTAAAGCAATGGATGAAAAATGGGAAAACCCGCACACTTTGGCTCAAAAGAATGTCTTTGATCTGCAAAAACTGTGAAAAACAACTTAATCTGTTTAGTTATGAATCGTGATTACAAATAACAGCAGCTTAATCTGAATGTTGAGTCTTTTTTAGGTCTGTAAATGACCTAAATGAGAATCCGATTACCCAAAAATGTCCTCTTATGACACCACTTTACTTATTTAGCCGTCCATACTCAGACATGAGAGTTTTACTCTGTTTAAACACATCACAGCTTCAATTAAATGTATTTTAAATCAAAAATAACCTGAAATAGATGAAGTGATCCAGAGCTGGCACTTGTTGCAGGCCTACTGCAGCACATTCGTCATTTTGTGGCCAGTCAGTAAAAAGAAAACAACTCCAAAATCCTCCTGACACATCAGATCTTATCAGCTTTCGTTACCTTTGATGCAACATAACTCAGATTCCTGTCCTTCAGAATAACTCCTGGGATCTACTGGGAAAAGTTTACAACCAGTGTACTCTGACCTGTTGGGCCTGGCAGAAAACAGGCTCCTAGAATACACATACACACACCTACACACGCACACACACACACACCCATCCATGATGTTTTAATGAGAACTGACCATGACTGAACAGGAGCCCCCTCCAGGGCCATGGCCCGGTTCTGGTTCTGGTTCTGGTTCTAGCCTACCTGTGCACGTCCACGCTGCTCCTCTATGCCGCACAGATGAGGAAACATGCTGTCAGCATCGCGGTGCAGAAACGCGCAGCTCCGACGCACACGCGCTCGTGGTGCAGGTGATCATCTGAGGTAGATGTTTTCAGGTGAAAAGCCCCGGATCGGGTGCGGCATCGCTGGAGAGCTGCGGGAGCCTTTTTTCCGGGGTTGTGGGAGGAGGAGGAGGAGGAGGAGGAGAAGGAGGGGGGAACTGAAGATCTGCGGCGGGAGCGCGCGCTGCTGAAGTGGTTTCGTGCCCGCGCCTCCTAAATTAAAGCCTCCGGGGTTCCCAGACCTTTATGAAAGTCAAGGACCCATATCTGAGACGTGCGTGAGGTTAGCCCCATCTGCCCGGTTCCTGCTGGTGCTCATCAGCTGGAGGAGCCGCAGTTGTGCGGGGTTAGGTAATGCTTGGTACGGGATTACATAATGCTCCAATATGGGTGGGTGGTAAGAGTGAGAGGAGGGAAAACTGGTGCTCCTCAGCTCCATGCATCATTTTATTATGTTTGTCCACAGGAGGATGAGTTTTTCCTCTCTTTTTTAGTCTCAGCACATTTTAACTTTTTTAGTTTCAGTCACTTTATTTTTAATTTTGTGGAATTGGGAAATAAAATATCCACACTAAAACCAGAATAAAATTCGTGGTGACATTTATGACCAGCAGGTGGCAGAACTTGGTACCAGATGTCTCCACCTTCTCATTGGTGAAATGGGAAATGTCCTATTTATGGGTGCTGCAATGTTGTATTCCATAAAGCACACTCTTAGCTGGGGCTAAAGTTTCTGCCTTAAGCCCTCACATACTAAATAGATCTAAAGCACCAGCTAACTACAGTGACCTGGTGATAAATGTTTTTGAAACTGTCTCCTTGTGCAACTGGACAGCGCTAAGACCAATCGGAGCAATAAACATGAATGATTTGTCGCTACAGATTACAGTCAGTGGGGTAGTCCGCCATGCACCATTGAAAACAAAGCAAATACATCGGAGCTCAGCATATGATGAGAGGGAGCAGATACCTTGTGGGACACCATGGGTGGGGGAGGTTGTGGAGGACCGAAACTTGGAGACCGCCACAGAGAAAGAACGCTCAGACAGGTAAGAGGAGAACCACTCCAGAGCAGTTCCTGATAGGCCTACCCAGTCTCTCAGCCTATCTAGTAGCAGGTGATGGTCAACAGTGTCAAAGGCTGCAGTCAGGTCCAGCAGAACAAGAACGGAGCAGTTCACTGACTCATCACTGTGAGTCAGAAGGTCATTAGACTCTAAGAAGAGCTGGTTCAGTAATGAGCTCTACGGAAACATGACTGGAAACTGCCACAGATGTTATTTTCATCTAGAGCAGGTGTGAGTTTCCAAGATTTTGGAGAAGAACGGGTGTTTAGAGAATGGTCCAACGGTAGACCTGCTGAGGCTACAATAGAGCGTGGCTAGACCAACCTGCAGAGCTAACTCTTTTTGCTAATACTACAGTTTGTCCATAGACTGTAAATAATGGGCAACCCCTTCATGTCATCACCCTTAGCAAAACAAATCAAATAAAACAAAAGATGTGTTGCCTACATTACATCACAGAACAGGGTAAGACTTGCAATAAAAAAAATCATACATTATGAAAAGGGGAAAACATCAGATTGTTGCTTTGACAGAATTTCGATAAACGGGAACGATCTCGGTGCAAATGGGTTGTGCAGATCTCTGCAGACTGCTGTGGGTGTAGACTTACTCATGTAGGTGGCAGAATGAAGCACAGCCTGTTTGTCAGAGCTAAGCTTCTGAGCAAACATGTCAAGGCAGTAAGCTGTATCAATAACCAAAAGAAGGATGGGAGTTGGTGTTTAATGCAAGGAGATTGAAGATGTTTGCCAAGAGCAGAATAATTTTATTAAGCCAGATTACTAACAGGGTATCTATCACAAGCCCCAACAGCAGGGAAGAATCACGCGTCTTACAATTCTGCTCCAGTGTCAGTGAGACGCTCAAAACAACCCATGTGTTCTGATCATGATGAAGATTCAGGATTCAAACCTCGTCTTTTTGTGTGGAGATAGTTTCACTGCCAACAAATCAATGTTCTAAATGCAAAGGTGGTGGTCTTCATGTTCCCACCACCACCTTGCAAGTAGACGTTGCTGACCCACGAGTATGTTTACTATTTTATCTATTCCAGAAGTTGACAATAATTTCAAATGTCATCAGAAAAGCAGAATGCAAGAATAAAATTAAGGTTTGACTTTCTTCAGAACAGTGAATGAATTAAAGTAGAGGCAACATGGAGGTGGGATTTGTAAATGATTTCTTTTAAACAGTAATGCCTTCAGACACAAAAATGTATAGGCTACTTCAAAAGACTGAAGAAACAAAACAAAGTGATTTAAAGGTGTTGAACACTCGTTTAATCAGCATATTTGCAGAAGTCTCTGGTAGGAATGAGTGCCTTGTAAAGCTTGGTTTATGCTTGACGCATCCGCGAGGTCCGCACGGCTCCGCGTGGCGAAATTGCGTCATTTTAACAACCACGCCCCTCCACCGCGTCTCCGCACGGCCCAAACTTTCCGCACCGCGCACCTTGGAAAATTTCTAAACATGCGAACGGTCCGACGCGGAAAAACATGGCGGACTGGCAAGAACTAGTATGGCAGAGGTTCGTAAATACAGACATTTGTATGATTCAGCTCTCAGAGATCACAGTGATCAACATGTTGTTAATAATTCTTGGAGAGAAATAGCTCGCACTGTCGGAAAAGACGAGGACGCTGTTAAAAAATGCTGGAATGCCATGTAGTAAACAACAGTAATTTTTACTTCTACTATGGTGTAGTGTTGGATGCATGCCGTAGAGCTCCATGCTGCCCCCTACAGTTTGGGAGAATATTGGCTCACCGCAGAGACAAGCCGCATGAACCATAAACGCTGCAAGTTGTGAAGCGCATTCCATCCGCGAGCCGCATCACCAAGCGGAAAGTAAATGCGTCCTTGGGTCGCACTGACAGAGGCGAGGCCTGCCGAAAACAGGTGTCACCGGTCCATCCGATCATCACCAGCAGGAAAGGTGGATCAAGTGCCTTGCCCAAGAACACAGCAGCAGCATTCTCTGGTCGGAGCCAGGACCGAACCTGCAACCTTCCCATTAATGAACAACCCGCTCTACCTTGTGAGCTACAGCTTTCCCACAATCCTTGAGGAGCTTCTGCCATGTGGTTGAGTTGCTAATGCTAATGGTTAGCTTCTGCTAGCCGAGACGTTCTCCCGGACACTTAAACAATGACAGCCTTTCTGGGCGTGAGCCGAGATGAGTGACTCCAAGTGACCGCTTGACGTAGATCTGTCAGGCTTTTCAAATTCTAGCGTTTCAACGTCTATTTTCTATGAGAACCTAATGCAAGCGATAGGTGAAGGAGACTATTTTCATGTTCAGCCTACGTGAAAAACTCAAGAGTGACCAATATTAATCAGAAATTATTTTTGAAAAAATGTTTTTTTCAGTGTTCTACTCCTTTAAAATAAACCTTGACCTAAAAAAAATGTTGCTGCAGCAATAATGAATGACACAAAACACCCGCCTTACTATTCACCAATCTGCTTTGAAACTTAAGCAACGTGGCCTCAAAGGGTTCGAGTGTTTGAACAGTGGATTAACTGAACTTTGCATTTTACTCAGATGAATGCAAATGGCAGCTCGTTTGTTTGCTTCCCAGCCTTCCTGGGGGAATTTTAACAAAAGCACAAAGGTCATTACCGACAGACTTCACCTCCCTTCAGGACATTTGTTTTCCTCCTTAAGGCACGGCCTTCATTCGGTTTATTCCTCAGCAAAAAAGGAAAAATAGATCAGATCTATGAGAATGTCCATATCTTATATATATCTATGTAGATATAAATAAAATAAGAATGTCTTTGCTAATCTGACCAGTGTAAAAATACATAAAATAAATATAAAACAGCTGACCTGATTAAGCAGCTGTTATCTGCTTCCTGACCAACACTTACACCATGTGTTCAGCACATGAACTACACCACCTGCCTCGCAGTCCGGGACAAAAACACAAGAGAAATTAAACCTCTTTTGATGTTTTTTATTATATCAAAATACAAAAATTTGAGAGGAAAATTTTGTATAGGACTAAGCATTTGAAATGATATGGTGACATGAGAACAGCACTGCTTTCATCTTCTCACAGACATGCCATTGATAGAGCATAGATCATGTGCTAGGCCCATGTCTATGTCATGATGAGCCACCAGGAATTAGCCTGTGCATTTCCCCTTATAAAGGCTTGGCGATGGCGACTGTTGCTGTACATCCAGGCCAGAGAATGTGTTTGCATGATTTCATTTTTTAATGTCATCGTTCGTTCAGGTTTCCACTTATTCAAGAAAAGAAATAAGATCCATGGCAGTTGAGCATGATAAGTGAGTAAGACATGATCTCAGATGGTACAGAAGTCACTGGACAGCAGTGGCAAACTAGAGAAAAATAATACAAATATTTGACGTAAGGCTTTGGTACAGCACCATACAGCATGAGTTAATTGCTTACAAAAAGTTATGTGAAGCATAAATACCTGATGCAATGACAGGACAGAATGACAAGTCCAAAAGAGAGAGAGAAAGAGAAAACATGAAAATCAGGTTATTGTTTAAAAAAGAGAAAAGTGGAAAAAAGTCTTTTGTTTGAAATATTTACATATGAACATCATGAAGACACAGTATGCAAAAACAAAAGATAGACTTTTAAAGACAGAAACATGTAAACATGTGATGTACAGCACAGAGTTCAGTGGATGGAAGTGAAATGAGACGTGAGAAATATTCTTCCTTTCAGCACTACTGGGTTTGCTTGAGTATGAGCATTTTAGCTAAAACAGTCAACGATGTAGTGCTTATTGTAGCCTACGATAATAATACATTCTAGTTTTTTCAGTGCTGGTACACATGAAAAATACAAAAAAAAAATAACAGATTATAGAACATACTTCTTTTTTTTTTTTGTCCAATGACAACTCGCTCGAATGGTCATGAATGATTGCTAAATAGGCGTTGTTTTTTTTGTATTGTCTCTACATGCAAGAATAATACAATAATAAATCAAATCTGTTGTAGGTATCATCCTACCAGCAACTAGTGATGCACTAAAAGCTGTAAGAATAAAAAATACAAACAAAAAAACTCAAAAGTAAACAAAAACCCAGAACTGAAGACGTTAGCTAACAGTACGTTCCAAAGCAGCCCTCTTAAACGCTGTACATGTGTCGGTTCAAACTGTGAGAAAAAAGCCCGGAAGACGACGTCTGTTTTATAAAAACCGGCGGGAAGGATGGATGAGGGTTCCAGTTACTTTCCAACAGTAGAAGAAATGCACGTGTGGACTACTCATGGCTATAGTGTACAGTACTAACCAGAATTCCTCTGTGAAAAAAAAAGGATGGTGGGGTGATGTGGGGCGGTAACGCCCCGGCGGTAGTGTGCTTGAAAAACATTTCTGTTAGCTACAGGAAGTGTGTAGAAAAAGATCCCAAAACCGACCTGACAGTGCTCTCAGACTCTCCCCCATATGTCCCGTGGTGAATACTACTCTAAGTCAGGCTATGTTTCTCCATTTAGGCTGGGTTAGCATTTTCAATATCACCAGAAGTATATTTTAGTGAGGGTACCTTGGAAGCACAGACAGACATTGCAAACACACTATAGAAAACAGGTCATTTTGAGTTCACTGAATGTCACAAGTCTAATAATCGAGGTTATATGTCTACGTTCCAGTACTGTCTATCACTGTGGTCACACTGTTATGATTAAGACAAGTCTACCGGAGCTAAGCTAGCAGCTAACCAGTTAGCTAGGTTAGCTGCTCAAACACAGGTGTAGAAATAAACCAAAGCAAATAAAAAAGTGGCTTGTTGAAACAGAAACAAAATTATCTTCAGACCTCTATTCTACAGCACCACAAAGTTAAACATAGCACCAAGTCGTAATGTTCAAAGCAACTATGCCCTAACACACTTCATTTCATCAAACTAATGTAAACACAATTTCCTCCACAGCACGTTTTGTACATGACTACAGCATGTCCGTTGCTTTTAGAAAAAAGAAACCAAAAAAAAAAAAAAAAATAAAAACCTTCAGTTTATTTGCTTTGGACACGTGAAGGCAAAGAGATCTGACGTTAATCTACATGTGTGCTCAAGAACGGGCAAAAATACATTATTACTTTGTTTGAGAAATATAATAAGAGGGCGACACATTTCTGCTTCTAAAGCTTTCCCCAATGGGCATCCACATACTATACATCAGAGAAAATACTACTCGACTTGTGCAGCCAGCGGGCTATGGCGATAATACACTGTACGGTACTAACATTAACTTTTCTTTTCTTCTCAGGTAAAATAACGTCTGCTAAAGTATGACAAATTAGGCACCTTAAAATGTTTTTAAAACATCCACTTAAAGCCGTATTGTAAGCAAATACTTTGATATATAATCTAATTTCTTTTTACTTGGGATCCGTCCCTGTTTTTTCATACATCCTTGTACAAGGTCTCGCTGTAAAACATGGTTTATCTTTACAAATACAATACACACCATGTACATTACATAACAAATATAGATTATTTCCCTATATCTTACATGTAATCAATTTGTTAAAGTAGAATATGCACTTTGATGCTCACTTTCAAGCAATCACCACTTTCTAAATTGTCAAGAGACTTTAGAGTCATTCATGAGGATAACGCAAGACCTTTGATTTAGCGCAAAACTTCGGATTTGTATGTGGAAAATTGAAATCTGTTCCGTGTGTCTTGGTGTGACTGAACTGGCCTCAGCAAAACAACAACAACAACAAAAATAAAGTACTAGCAATGTAGTCGTTGAAGCTAATCGAAGAAGTTAGTTGGGAACCGGTGTGGTAATTTGGACCTATTGTGCCAAAATGGTCATCTCACCAATCACAGCTGCATTATAAGCATTATTATAAGGGGAGGGGGGTCATTCAATGCACTGCAACATTGGGACATTCATTTCCTGTACAGCAAAACATACATTCATTATCGGTTAGTGTCTAAAATGAACAAACATACAGCAAAGTAGATAGCAAGCAATATACATTTTAAAAGATAAACAGTCAGGGTGGCCATATGTTTGTTTTAATTCCCCATTGCTTAATGAATCACTTTCTCATAACTGTACCACTTTTTTGCATGTACAGTGCTTCTGATCTCTTGCCAAACACCTGTTACTCTTCGTTTTTACAAGTTTTCTGGCAATGTCCTTTTAAATCAGTTGAAAATAAACCAAAAACATGAGTTATACATCGTCAGTGGTGTGTTCTTTCACGTGCCCTAGGCAGAGAAAGTAAAAGCACACATAGTATCGGAGTTTCACACTCCGCTATAGCGAGAAACATGAAAAGGCGAAGGAAAAAGGCAGTTTATGTCAGAAAATAACATCAACAAAAGGCTCAAATAAAAAGGCACATCAAAGTGTGCCGTATTTCTCAAATAATTCCTTTATAATGAAACATACATACAGACACTTCTCAGTTTGTCACGCCGCTCTTTAGTCTGACTTCTGTTGAGCACGAAAGTCCAAAATTAGCTTAAGAGATCCCATGAAGGCTATGATCTTGGTCCTAACTCTGTGCTGCGACAAAATGCTGCCAAGCACGGAAATCAAGACCTCTAACTGTTGGCATCTGATCACAAACCAACGGAAAATGCCAGTTATAATCAATACAAAATATTAGCTTCCAAATAAGATTAAGTCAGGCCATATTATCCATTCGAATGAGTGGTGAGAGTTATAAACCTTTGATCCGTACCTTTCATGTGTAAAAAGGTCAAGTACGTACAGTATACCACAAGAATTACAGCAACTCTGCGTTTACTCTGAGGTATATTTTGTGGTAAGAACCCTGTGTTTTAAATACTGACACTATTTGTATTGTAGGAAAGGTAGACTCGTGTCCCTGTAGGACGCACCAGGCTTAACAGTACACCGTATCACTGAAAAACCTAAAGATATGATCCCCTCAATGATAAGTGAGTGAAAAAATCTTTAACGTGTTGTGACATACTCAACCAACACATTTTATTACTGTAAGAGGAAGCTTAATTCTCTTGTTTTACTATTTATTTACATTATATATCTTCAGAGCATTTTCAAGTGAAATTCCTCAGAAAAAAAATGCCATTGTTCTTGTCTTCAGATTAGATTTCAAACCCCAGAGGATTCAGCTTTCCTGCTCCGCAAATACAAATCAAACCTCTGGAGATTATAAGAAACACATTTGTTTGTTACGGCGGGGGAGCAAGGAGAGCTGAGGTGATCTTTCCTTTTGTTTCATTGTGGAAGGGGCCAGTTGAGTCGAGTCCAATGGCTTGGGTAGGGCAGGCGGGTCAGTGTAGAGTTCCATAATTTTGGCCCTCAGAGTCTGCACTGGCCAGAATGCCTGTCTGGTCCTCCTCGGACTGCCTTTGATGAAGGAAGGAGGTCAGATAGCGGTATGGGTTCTTTTTGTTTTGCTTTTTACTCTTTCTGTGGAGGTTGAGCTCCTTTCCGTCTTGGGGTGTCTGGGATTTCTGCTGGGTCTGAGAGGGAGACACATCTGCAAGAGAGAGCATTAAGGGGATATTTCAAGCATTTTTAAGTGGTTTTCTATGCAACGTTTGTTAACAATTACTACACAGCCTGTTGTAAAGCTCCCTAAATTACTACATCTTCCCAAGATAAAAATGCATTAGTGACGGGACTCTGGATTCTTTGAAGGGAGCCGTCTTTCGAGATCCATTAACTAAGGTGGCTCCTCATATCCTCACACACCACCGATTCCTCTTTTAAGAGTCGCGACACACTCAGGCCAATGTCAATCGAACCATTATTGTTGGTCTTGCTGAAGCTACTTGCACTGCCAGTTCTATCGGCGAACCACTTGTGGCATCTAGAGTAACGTGCCTTCTGTGTTTTGGTTCACCGACATGCTACATAATTTCCCTGTGATAACATAATTCCCCCTCTCATTATCTTTCTTCAGTGTTAGTCATTAGTTACCAGTTGTTCTGTCAAAAGTAAAGTGGCTAGCCGACATTCTTGCACCAGAGTCCGCTTCCAGCACACGATTCCTGTATGTTTTAGATCTTATAGCTACTTTGTTTGATTTAGTGATGAACCACTCTTGCAGAAACTGATGAAGGCTGAGAAGACATTTCATCTGTAAGATTAGTGTGCCTTTAACTATTTAGTTTATTCACTTATTCAATACAATGGAAGTGTTCTCTAGTGTAAATCAATGCCTTATAGGGAGCCTAAGTCTCCTCCCTTTCCGGTCGGCTCGTGGGTCCCCGGGAGAACAAAAAAATGAATGCAAGTCAACGGTGCTAAAAAAACTATTTTCTAATCCACTTTGCCTTATGCCCTGGATCCCACATATGTTGTATTGTAATTTAAATGAAAACTAATGATTGGTTTTTTGACCATGCCTGTCACGCACATGGAGATTTGTCAGCTTGTAAAAATTTGTAATTAGCATGACTACATCGGCACGTCGCATTTATGACGTCACCACAGCATCTTCTCTATAGCGAAGCTGCTACTTACCAAATGGCCAGATTTATGGTGGTTCATTTCTCCTGTGGGAAGGATGTGAAGTTTGCTGAACTTACAGCCATTTTCCCTCTGTTTTCCTCCGTGTCTGGTTCGATGACGTCACTTTTGTGAAGCGCATTTGTAGTCCTGGACTCATATGCACACAAAACCTAAAATAGCGTTACCTCCCGTTCGAAAATAAGAATGTTCTTGGTATCAAAAAGTTTTTTTTTAAATTCATGGACATCATATGTGAAATCCATGGAACATAACAAGCAGAATTAGTAAATAGCATTTTTAGCCCCATTGACTTGCATTCATTTTTTTGTTCTTTCGGGGACTTAGGCTCTCTATGAGTCATTTTAAAAAATAGAAAGCTATGATGCTCCTGATCTGAGATGCTGAAATTTCCTGGTGCTGAGGTCGGATGAAAACAGCAGGACTACTCATTATTATCAACGATATGCACACACCTCACTTATGATTGGACAGAACGCGTTCAGCCATGTCGCAAAGTTACTATCACCAAGACACTCTCCACTCTCTCTTCTCGTTGCAAACCTTTTTTTAAAAGCACCCTGGGGGGGGGGGGGGGGGGGGGGGGGGGTACAAGCCGAGATGAGCAAGGCAATGAATGCTAATTCACAGTGTGACATCACTGTGTGAGGATTTTCAAATCCTAGCTTTTCAGCATATATTTTCTATCAGAAGCTAAGGCAGGAGAAGGGTGTAGGACACTATTTTCACGTTGAGCCTGCGTGAAAACCTCAGAGTGACAGATTATAATCAGAAATAATCATTAAAATGTTTGTTCAGTCAAACACACCTTTAAAAAATCTTTTTAAATCAAAATATTTGTCCATTATGATGACAATCAGACTGACCTGTTCTCCTGGTGGATGTTATGTTGTTATTGTTGTTGGCAGCCACTCCCTTGGCCTTAGTAATACAGTGGTGTAGTAGTGCTGGTAAGCTCTCAGACCCGGCAGTATCGCTAGACGCACCTAGAGGTTCCCTAAAAAGATGAGAGACAGCACAGCATACATTGTTCTGCGTTAATCCAGCAGTCGTGTTTGGTCACGTCGCAGAAAAAAAGAGACAACACGGTGCTTTCATCACTATTCCCAGTAGCTGCCATAGTGTGATTTGATGAGCTGTTGAACTTCTATGGAGAGCTGATGGGATTTCACTGTCTATTTGCTTTGATGAATGAGGAACAAAATTAGATACCAAGAAAGGTAAAGAGAGAAACAATGGAACAAGAGAAATAGAAAGAATAGTTAACAGAAGATGGGAATAAAACTGGTGGAGTTGTTATTGCTCTTAAACAGTCGCTACATTAAAGACCCAGTTCAGCATTTCAAATAATGCGTTCTTTTGGTTTTAAATAAAACCCAAAGAATCTTTAGTTTCCGTGCTAAAAGCAGAAACAGCTGAAGGTTCAGATAGTTACTGTCTTTTTTCGCTCTAACTTGGATATTTAAGTAGTGACTGCTTCACAAATGCCGGCAAATATTCACTTTTGCAGTATCAAACTCATAAAATGAAAACAATTCCTGTAATTATGAGGATTAATGAATTGTCCTGTACAATACCAATGAAACCTGGGAGGTTTGGCAGCCTTTGACATGTGTGCCATTATATAAATAATTGTGATACATAAAATATAAATTTAAAAAATATATATATATTTGGACTATATACAAGATAAATATCTTTAAAGGCACATAATAGTGAAGAAAAAACTATATTAATATAATATATATATATTATATATATATAATAAACTTCAGACAACTTGACAGGTTCTATTTATACTTGCAAGCTGCAATTTTCAAATTCTAAGTCGTAAAAAAATCCATTGAATTCTCCCTTAAAATTACAGTTTGAAAAATCAAAGGTTCCTGATCTTAAAATCCAAAACAAATAAAATATTTGCTGTAGCTATTTGTTATGACCTTGAAAGTTGTATAGCAATCTTTTTTTATTCATTTATTTATTTACATTTGAGTGTGTCTTCTTTTTCTTTAGAAACTCTGATTGTGTTTTTCAGTGACTGGCATTTTTATTTGTGTCTTATAAATTATAAGACAATTACCTTATAATTACCTAAATTTTAATTTAATTTTAATTACCTTATAAATACATATAGGAAGTATTTTCTCCTGATTCTGTAGAACTTCTTAACAGAAATTCTACATGAACTGTGCCTTCTTTTAATGGGTAACTACGTAATTGGGCTCTTTGTTAAGGTAACAGTAGATAGTTTTTAAAACTTTAAGCTAGGGCTTAAACATAGATCTCAATGATTGTTGAGTTAGAAACTTGACCAGTTTTATATATGACACCATTCTGCAGCCCTCTGCTGGCCTAAAACCACACTTGATAGTTTTGAGGGGCGGGTATAGTGTTCTATAGAGGGTACTCTTAACTTGGTTTATGGCCGTTAGCTGTAATGCTAGCCATTGCCATTTTCAGTTTGCTGATCATCAGTAAAAAGCACAAGAAGAGGAAGAAGTTTACTTTTTCTGTTGCCATCATGGTGGAGCCTGGAAGTAAAAATAAGAGAGTAATATATTTGGAGATGAAGCAAATCATTAAAACCAGATTGAACATTAGCGCGGCCTACACTAGTTTGAGGGAGCTAAAGAATGCTACAAATTAACAGACTGATGGTGACCAAGCTTTGTTGATGCTAAACTTGTTAGTAATAATATTTTTTGCCCAACAGTGTGGATATTTTTACTTTGTAGTTAATTTTAGTTGGTTCATGTTAGTGTTATCTCGTTGTTAGCGCTAGCTACAGCAGGGTTGTTTATAACAGTTGTAATCCCACCTTCAACCAGTAGGGCGGAGGAGCAGGAAACTGCTCACAGCCTGTCACACCAGTAATAATCTAAACAAGATCTGTTCCATGTTTACACACATTGGAAAAGGTTGCCAAAGTATCTTTTCTGACTTTGCTAATTTTCCAAATAAAAATACTGTAATTTAAACAGAAGTCAAAACAGGAAGTTGTTGCTTAAAGCTGAAGAACTATTTTCATTTCATAAGGGATACATGCCAAGTTGGATGAAATAATCAATGTCTAATCAGCATTAACAGATCAGGTCTAAATCATTCATGTCCTTTTCTAGAAGCAGCTATACCTCAGAACAAACACTCCGGTCTTGATGTCTATTTCTCATAGAAAAACACAATAAATTGAAATTATTTCCAAAACGTTTCATTCAGCTTCACAAGGCTCAGTGTTCGTTCAATTTCTAAATAAAACTACTTCAAAACTTTCTGTGGCATTAATGTACTTTATCAAAATGCAAAGGAACACAATGCTTTAGAGACGCCGTCCATCATTTGGCACTGTGGAGAGAAAGATTGAGAGCCGTTAGCAGAGGGGGTGGGGGATGCAACAGTTCCCGACAGAAAAAAAAAATACATTTCTATTATGAAAAAACTGTTTGCAAAAGCCACAGTGTGTTAAAAAAGTTCATTTCCGTTGACATAAACACTATACAGCACACTCTGATAAACATGAACACTGCGTACAGAGGCTTCACCATGCTGACGGGAGGAGATGGCAGGAAGAGGAAATGGCCGTTAAAGAACAAGTCACATGACAGGAAGAAAAAATGGCCAATAAAAACGGTCACATGACAGAAAAACGAAAGCACTAAAGACAACAGATGTAACAAAGAATTTAGTTTGAGAATTGTTATTTGTTTGGTCAAAGAGAGAAGTTTAGAGAATGCATGCATGGCATTTTGCACATGGAACAAAACTTTAAAGGGGAATACTCAAGTCTATCTTTCAAGTGCGTCCTCCATTGATTCAAGGCTTGTGTTTTTTTTTCAGTGCATGGAAAAAATTCCATATTCAAGCAATAAAAATACAAAATCAAATACTCCTTCACAGTCCAAAACATCTTCTCAAGCTTGATCAGATGCTTAATTACTGTAGACCACGTTACAGCAGGCCGATTATACCTCGGCACTGTATTGACAAATATGTCTAGCTGTCATTTTTACTATTAGTTGTACTTCACTTGAATCCAACACAGAGGAACAAGCCAAAGCAATTCCCCTTTAAAGGAGAGCGATTAGAGCCCTCCCCCTGCTGACCCCTCCCCTCTCAGACATGGGTCCGACCCTTACCTATTGTGGCGTAGGGGACCGGGTCACAACAACGCTGCCCAGATAGCTGAGATCAATCAAAAACAAATCAGGTAAGACCCTTACCCTCTTTAAAGCAGGAGCCCTATAAGCTACTTCCCTTTAAAGGCCAGTGATAGTGCATGAGCAAGTAGCTGCCTTGTGGGTTTAGCTTCGATGAGGTGGGTGTAAGGGACCCAGGAGTTTGTGCAGTGAAGAAACCCAATGGGATATAAATGTGAAAGCGCCTCAGGTAAAGCTTTATGTGTATAAAGCAACAAATCTCCAATCTTTGTCGTATAAAATCTATGTATAGGTTCTTAAAATTTGCAAAGGGTCTAAAAATCTGTGTAAGATGTTTAAAATCTATAACCAGGGTTTAACATCAATTTAAGTGATTTAGAATCTATGTACAGGGTTTAAACATCTATGTAAGGGGTTTAAAATCTATGTTCAGGATTCAACATCAATTTAAGCAGTTTTGAATCTATGTACAAGGTTGAAACATCTATGTAAGGGCTTTAAAATCTGTGCACAGTATTTTAACATATGTTTGAAAACTTTAAAGAAGTCCTTCACTGACACCATTTTTACTTATTATTTTTGAGAATGATAGGTCACTCTTGAGTAAAACATGTAGGCTGAACATGAAAATTATGTCCTACGCCTATCTTTTGCATTAGCTTCTGATAGAAAATAGATGGAAAAATGCTAGATTCAGAAAAGCCTGACAGCTCTACGTCACGTTGTCACTTAACATTCATGAGCTCACCCATCTTGACTCACGACGGGGAAGGCTGTTGTTGTTTTAGTGTCCAGGAATAAGCAGAAAACATCCGACTAGTAAGCTACTCTACAACACAGCAGACGCTCCTCCATGCTTGTGTTATTTGTGGAAATAAAACATCCACGTTGCAAGTCAGTGGTAGAGTCATGTTTCTGGTAGCCAAGGCGAGATGTCCAAATATCAGCAAACAAATCTCCAAATCCTGCCAGCTGAAGCTACTTTCTCCTCTGGCTGAAATCTCTATGTTGAAACAGGCGCACCAGAGCTTTTTTCCCCAGAGTACGTCTTACAAGGCGTTCATTCCCACTTTAGAGCTCCGGGAGTTGATGTCACTTCTCCCGGCATGCAACAGTTCAAATCAAAACGGCGCCATACTGACAGGCAGAAGCCCGCAGCTGAACTATTTGTTATTGTCAGAAAACTCAATCAAACGGAAAATATGGTAGATTCCTGTTGTGCCCCAGGATGCAGAACAGACGCGGACGACATAAGGAATGAGCCATCTACAGGATTCCCCAAGATCCGGAGCACCGCAAACGTTGGATCATTGTAATAAAACGCGCTAGTGACCGGGCGAAAATGAAGCTGTGGGATCCTGAGAGTAAAGCGACCACTTCATATCAGGTACTTAACCCGTTTCCTCAACTGTGTATGGTGTTTATTTTAAATGCTTTTATTACGATTCTTAGTGGGCTTCCTAAACTTATTTTGGCGTGGCTTTTTCTGTCTTATTACTCATAGCAACAAGTAAACGTCACGTAAAACGTTGCCTCGTGAGTTCTGCGTGCTGCCGTTTACGTGTTTTATGATCACAGCAATTAACCGGCTAAGCTGTATTTAATTTTTAAGCAATGGTTGATCAATTGTCAGATCACACATAAAAAGCACTTTGGATTGCTATTATCTGTCTCACCGAGTCAGATCTCAGACAGATCCTGAGACGCTCCTGCCTGAAATATTTATTTTATTCCCAGAAAAAAACCAGACTAGTGATTTCTCTTGGCGTTCAGTTTATACATTCAAACAGCACAGCACTCTATTTAAACTACTTACATGTAAATCTATGTTATTTGTCCATCCATTCATTTTCATCCGCTTATCCGGAGTCGGGTTGCGGGGGCAGTAGTCTACGTCGAGAGGCCCAGACTTCCCTCTCCCCAGCCACTTGGGCCAGCTCCTCCGGGGGAATCCCAAGGCGTTCCCCGGCCAGGTCCGGTAAGAGGTCCGTTCCGACAGCTTCTGACATTTTTAAAAAGTATCCCAGGGGCACGGTAAGGGTCGGAGATGTTTAGTCTATTTAATTTCTGACTATATAAAACGATTTTATCGGTTTTAAAGTGTGAAGTAAACTCCGACGAAGTAAAATCCAAGCCGATCCCGTTCATTTTGTTTACCTTTGTTGCCTGTCAAAATGGCGTCTACTCTCTGAGAGTCACGTGACGTCCAGAGCTCTATAGATTACTGCAAATGAGTGAAGGACCTCTTTAAAATCTACGCACAGGGTTTGAACATTTGTGTGCAGAGTTTGGTCTTCATCGTCAGATCCATTAAGGAATTACATTTCAACCTAAAAGCTAAAAAAGACCAATCAAATGTCTGGCCTGCTGCTAATTTATCAAACTAAATTAAATCTGGATGCAACTTTAACCTTGACAGTTTTCAAATCTGATTTATAAATGGATTTAAACACAAGTATATATTTGTATCATTTTACAGTTGACTTACACACTTTAAAAAGTATGTAAATTAGGTTTTAATGTGAAAATACATTAAAAACAAGAACCCTACAACTTATTCAAAATGAGCACATGCCATTCAATTTTCTGTTTCATTTTTATAAACAGAAATTGTGCTAAATGCTGTTACATGCTCTCTGCATGTTAAAGTAAATATGCATCCTAATTACTTCTAAAATGGAAACACCAAAGTAATAGTGGGGAGAAATACTACTAATATTTGGAAAAGAGAACAGATGAGGAGACAAGGCTCCTGCTGAAAAAAATAAACATCTAATCGCTACTGGACTGGATCACCTACCCTGAGGCTGATATCTGGAGCTGGGAGGGCTCTGAAGGTAGCATTTCCTCCTCTGTCCTTCTCTGGGATGGCCTCTGCCCAAAAACATCCCTGCCTTCTGGAGGAGGAGATGGGGATTGGGAAGGGTAACTGGCTGCAGTGGAGGCATAGGACATGTGGTAACTGGGGCTGGGCTGCTTGGCACCCTGGCTCTGAGTGGGAGAGGTGGTCAGGGAGGACCTTCGAGAGAAACTGACTGTGGCCGTGGGCTGCAGGGTGATCTCAGGCATCTCCAGAGACCTAGAGGTGCGGAGGATGCTGGGACGTGGAGGGGGCCGCACTAGAATATCTGGGGAACCCGGCTGGGTGCTAAGGGGGCTTTGGGAGAGTGGAGAAAGACGGGAGGGTTGGAGTACTAAGGGGGGTAGGCTGGGGTCTGCCCGGCGCCCTGCCCTCGGGCTGAGCCAGGACTGAGGGCTACTGCTGGGGGCTGTGCTTGGGCTCCCTGCACGGGCTGCCGGGTCAGGGTAAGGCAACACTGGTACACCCACACCGTGGGCCGTGTGTCTGAGCTGGCCGAGACTCTGGGCCTGTTGCATAGCTAAACGCCTAACCGGAGGCCCTGGAGTCCTGTCTCTGCCTGGTGGAGCCACAGGGACCTCCAGCTGCAGGAGTCCAGGGCTCGATGGATCCTTTAGGGATGAAAGGTGTAGGCGACTAGGGGGAAGAGAGTGCGGGGGGTAAGGGGGCGGGTCAGGGAGGTCCTGGGGATGATGATTTAAAGGATGGTGAGGCGGGTATATGAACCGGGGGCCTTCAAGACCCAGGAATGGTAACTCATGAGGCTGCCAGCTTTCAGATGAGCGAGGAGGAGGGCTGTGAGTGTGAGACAGAGAATGGCCAGAGGCAGTGTACTGATGGTGCTCCATTTCTCCACTCTCCTCAGGAATGGAGGGGTAACCAAAAGGCCCCTCCGCGGTGCCTGGGGGTGAGGACAAAGCGGAGCTACGTGGGCTGATGTCAGGCATGTAGAATGGTGGTGGAATCCCTGATTCAATACGACTGCCTAGATAGCCATAGAACGGGCCCTGGGGGAAGCCCCTGTAGCGGGAGGACGGGGCCTGCCCTGAGGCGTGAAGAGCACTGCCCTCTGCAAAGCTCATACCTTCCATGGGTCTGTGTAGGCGGGGGCTGTAGGTGGGGGGCTGCGTTGACTCCAGGCTGGAGGATGTTGGGGAGAGTTGGGGCCTCAGCGTGGGCATGATGGGTGGCAGAGGCCCGGGGTCAAAATCATTCTCCTCATCAGACTGCCGGAACTCAGGGTACAAGTCAGACTCCTCTGCGAAGGGGAAGCCCTGGATTCGGCGGGGAGGTGGGCTGGCCTCCATAATGAAGCGGCCATCGGGGCCTCGGCTTATCAGCTCAATGGGCGTGGTGACCTCAGCCTCATGTTTGGACACACTGTATTTCTTGCTGGCTATGGCACGCTTGGTTTTCTTGTAGAAGGAAAGCTCTTTGTCTTTTTCTTTTAGAGGGCTGGGCAGCTTTCTGACGTAGAGGCCTGGACCGTGGGAACCCTCCGACGAAAGAGAGCGGGGTCGAGATGGAGGGGAGCTCTCTGGACTTATCTTCCCTGATGATAACCTAAAAGAAAATGCAGGCACAAGGTGCTGAAAACCCAAAAGCAGAATGGTTTGAGTATTGAAAACCAAATACTGTAAATCAGTAAGCATGATTGCAGGTTTTACAGAGATGACACATTACAAAAGCCACAAAGCACTCAGTCAGAGCGGCCACAATGAACTACGTTATGAAATGACCAGCTCACGGGGACAGCCACATCCTTATAGGGATTCAGCTGATGAATCAAGCTATCGCGATGGGAGGAGAGAAGGACCAACAAGGTAACCATGACAACCGTATCACAGATCTACTGAATCTATATCTTCTTGGGCAGACGTGAGACCAAGTTCCTAAATGGTTATGAGAGAAAAGCAGATGACGTCTAACCAGGCCTCATTTGCCCACACCAGGAGCAGCATACTCGACATCTACTGCACATGGTCAAAAAATACTTCAGAAATACCGTTATACCCATGCAAAATTTTGCTCGGTGGTGTGAATTTTCAATGAACCAATAGGTTTGCTCTGGCTGTATAGAAGAGAGAAGGGTGATATTTGCCATTTTATAAACATTTCTAAGTCTAAGAATACATTTTAATGTTTAGCTTCCAACAAGCTTCCAGATCTCAATTAGAGCCTCATTACATTTTATTCTGTGTGACTGTCTGAGTTTTTTTCTCCAGAAAACATAAGTTTGGGTCTGAAACAAATGAGTATTTCACCTTTTGATGCTAAAAAACTGTTTATTTATTTATTTAAACGATTTGTTTTTTCACCAATGGGCCATGACCGCTATAGTAGCCAAGAAGAGGCACAACACACATTTACCTCTAGTGTTTTGGGGTTTTACGGCTAACATAGTTTGAGAGTAGGTGGAAGATGCTTAGTTTGTGGCAATTGTCACACTTCGCTGTCATGTTTTCCCAGAGTTGTTGGTACCATGTTCTGAAGTAATATGTCTTAGAGAGAAAGAATGGAATTGTGCAAAAAAAAAAAAAAAAAAAAAGAACAAACTAAAAGATCTTGCCAGTGGGGTATACTCCAGAGAGCATCCAAGCCTTGGTTCTCATCAGCCAGCACAAGCCTATTGGTCTAATAAAGATTCACGAGTAACATCAAAATTTATGATGGGTATGAACTTTTTTGACCTTTATTATGAATTTTAATTAATGCATATACACAGTACCGGAGTGTCCATGCAACGCAGCTAATGCAACTTTTCTCCGTGTGTGAAGGTCTGTGCATGCATGCCAGGGATAGGTTCCACTACACTAAAGGTTACAATCGTTAGCTGATTGTTTCTATGCAATGCATTAAACCATGCAGCCAAGCCAGTGCAGTGCAGCACACTCTGTAATTTGGTGCAGGCAGGCACTCACAAGGGGCTGGCCGGTGGGGGCAAGAAACTGCTCCTGGCAGGCTCGTCCCAGCAGGGCTCTACCCCTGGCAAGGGGGTGAGAGGAGGCCTGCGATGGGAGACAAACGACACGGGCCTGGTTCATCTCCAACTATGCTAAGTGCAGGAAGGACAGAGTCTGAACTAGCTGACCTGCCTTCATTATTACGTAAAATACAGAAACGTGACATGACTAATGGTTTTCATGTAAATTCATGAACCATTCAATCTGGGATGAGATTGACACAGAATATTATCAAAATGAGGATCTGTAGAGATTGCAGTGCAGTCACACGTGTACACAATATACTATTTAACAAACACGCGCACACAGAGCTGTACAAGAAACAAGAACATTAAACACTGACAGTCATGCAGTGAGCAGACAGCGTTTCAGGTTAAAGAATACAGATGGGTCAAGAATCAATACACACACACAGCAGCTCTGGGTAATGAGCTTTAAATGCTGACTCTGCTGCTTTGAATTCTGCTACATTTGCCCGTGATCTGCTAGAGATTGCCGCTGTACATGTTCTTCAACACCACGCAGAAACTTCCTGGTAATTTAAATCGAGTGTAAATAAATACATTGGTTTGTTACGTACGGTAGTAGAAGTTTGGTAAAAGGTGTAAGAGAAGATGAACATTAGAAGGCACCTCTGGCAGACTGCAGGAGCTCTGACATGTCTTTACTTACGGTGACTCAATGCTTTTCCTGAAGTGTGTCACCGACAAGGGAGGATCTGAGAGAACAAACATGGTCAGTTTAGCATTTCCTTTAGAAGGTAGCTACTTGGATAAATGATTGAAGGAAAATCCCACGCCTAAGTGAAATGTAGTCTGTTGCACAGAGTTAGATAAGTGGGTACAAAGCATTTTGTAACCAGCCCAGCGCTCCTCCTAATCTGCCAGAACTCCGTTATCCTTAGCTTAGCATGAGCAATGTCAGTGAATGGTAACAGTTAGCATTTCGTGTGAAAAAGTCATAATAATGATCCTTATTGTGCTTGGTGGCCTCAAAAATCATATCTACTGCAAACGACAATAATAAGTAACACAAAGAAATCGACGATTTACATCAGATTAGATTACGACAAAGCACCATTGTATGCCACCGCTGAAAGGACATCACGCAGTGGCGTGACGTCTGGCAGACTCACCTCCAGGTTTGCTGTACAGCATTTACAACATTTAACCCTAATGACAGTAAACAGCGAGTTTGGGGGCATCATGCGGCGGCTTACAGCTGCATTTTGTCCTAAAGTAGTCCCAAGTCAAACTAGCTTCTGTAAATCCTTCTTGTTGCTTATTATTTTTATTTGCAGTTGAAATGATTAATAAGGTCACCAAGAAAAAGTAGGATCATGACCTTTTTACACAAAACGCTAACTGTTACCATTCACTTACATCGTTTATGCTAAGCTAAAGCTAACAGAACACTGCCAGAGTAGGAGAATGACTGGACTATGCTACAAAATGTTTTCTTCAATTAGCTAACTCTAGGGAACATGGCAACAGACTAAATTTCACTTAGGGGTGGAATGTCCCTTTAAGGCAGGGCCATTAAAGTTCGGGCCTCGCGGGCCGGTATCCAGCACGTTTTAGTGGTTTCTCTGGTCCAACACACTAGATTCAGTGGTTGAGTCACCTGTGCGGCAGCTCATCAGGATCCGCAGAAGCCTGTTAATCACCTGCTGATTAAAATCAGGTGTGTGGAAGCAGGGTTAAAACTAAAACGCGTTGGTATTTGGCCATCGAGGCCCAGAACTGAATAGCCCTGCACACCATCAAGCAAGATATTGACTAGAAATCGACTTGAAGCTGTACAGTAGCCTTGGGTTCGGTTTGCTCTTGGCCTGTGGGTCAGTTTAGTTACCCATCAATGGTTAAATTGAACTTCCTCTTAAAGAAAAGGGCCAACCTGGTTTACGCTTGAGTTTCCGACGGTGTTGCTTATTAACAAAGCAAGCTGCTAAAGTGCTGAATAGCACTGCTGCTGCAAGAAAACAGATGGTTGCCACGACACCTGCCACGACAGGTCGCGCCAGCCCTTCCTCAGGCAACTCTGCTGCGGGGAAGGGGTCTGCTCGGACACAGAGGGGGGAGGTGGGGTGCAAAATGACTCAAGAAAGGCAAAAAAGGTAATAAATTCACTTGTGTCTGTGTAAATATACTCACCGGTGCTGGATACTCCCACTACGTTGCTGCTCTCACTGATCAGATCATCCATAACTGCCATCACCCGAAACTCATACCAGGACTCCTGTCAGAGGAAATGCACTCTTTCAATTGGGTAATGCATAATTGATTAGTCTGAAGGGAAATGATAGGAAATAGTATATTTTTTTATGTTTAAAGGTGTTGAACACTTTAATCATTACATTTGCAGTGGTCTCCAGTATAGATGAATGCCTTGCAAGTCATACTTGGGGGGGGGGGGGTAGAAGCGCCTGGTTCAGTATGAACAAGGGAGCGGCGGCAGACAGCACGTTTTTGGTCTTATTTCCTGGTATTTGGATATTTTGCCTCAGATTGAAAAACAGCAACGTGATTCTACCACCGGCTCCGTTTGCTCTTTGACGTGGATGTTTTAGCTCCACAGATAACTCAAGCCTTGAGGAGCCTCTGCAATGTGGTTGAGTTGTTAATGCTAATAGTTAGCATCTGCTAGCTGAGACATTCAATGCTGTGTCCTGGACGCTAAAACAACAGCAGCCTTCCCTGTCGTGAGCCAAGATGGGTGACTCCAAGCGACCGCTCGGCGGAGAGCGGCCGTGCTTTTCAAATCCTAGCATTTAAATGTGTTTTTTCTATCAAAAAGCTAAAGCAGGCGATAGGTGTAGGAGACTATTTTCATGTTCAGCCTGCATTAAAAACTCAGGGTGACTGATTATAATCAGAAATAATCGTTAAAAACGTTTTTTCAGCGTTTCACACCTTTAAAAGATGAGTCTTAAATAACACATCCAACTGACCTGAACAAGGTCCCTTGCTATTAGTTCGGTCTCGGTGGACGGGATCAAGTCATCCAGAACTTCCCACTTCTCCCCGAGGCGGAATTCCATGATGTAGCGGTCGATGGGTGAGGAGTGGTTTGCTGGAGGAAGCCATGTGAGGAGGACACCGTGCTGCGTGCGGTTGGCTGTGAGGCACCGTGGTGGAGTAAGAAGCACCAGTGGTTCAGCGGTACCCAGGGGAGTGCCTGTGGACCAGATCGGACCCTTATGAAGTCTATTTGTTCCAATCGGAGTCTTTTAATTCAAAATAATTCGTAGACATTTATTATGAATGTCAGTGTTTCCCTGTAACCGCTGCTGCTGCTGGAACAACACAACACACAGAAGAGATCTCATTGTTTGTTGCCCTGCATTGTTGGGAGGTAATCTGAGTGTGAAATTGGGTCAGAAATGTTCAGGCCTCATTTAACATTTTCAAATAAAAGAGAAGCTTTCTGTCATGGTTTGTGCTGAGCTAAACTGGTTTTGTTTTCCTCTGAGTGCTGTCTGCAGGTGGGCGTGTCCTGGAGAGCACAGCTGTTGCTGTTCAGCCCATCAGTGGTCAGGGGATTTAAGGAGCGGCGTGACAACTCACCAGTGATGGATGATACTCAGGCCTAGTCCACACGTAGCCGTTTTTTTAAACGAATATCCGCCCCTCCAAAAACTTGCATCCACACCACCTCGTTTAAAAAAAAACTCTGTCCACACGTACCCGGATAAATACGTTGTTAAGGACATGCCAGACCTGTAGGCGGCAGTACTTCCCCCGTTCTTAACCTCGTCCTTCGTCTGTGGTCTTCCGCAAGGAGCAGTAATTCCTCTTGCAAAAACAAACAAGCAAAAAGCGCTTGGACAATTGATAAAGCGAGCGCAGCTCTGAGGGCATCCATGCTGTCGGCTAGTGTAAACACAGGTCGCACACGTGATGTCAGCATTTTTTTGTCGCGGAAAGTGACGTTGCGGACCTTAAAACTCCGGTTTTGTCTGTCCACACGCAGACACCCAAAACGGAGAAAAGTATCTACGTTTTGGCAGATCCCCGGCTACGTGTGGACAGGGCTTCAGTCTTGGGTAGTTCTAGCCACTACCAGTCCTAGCTCTTGTCGTCTCAGAATATATTTTTGTCTTTTTGTATCCTGACCCCGCGTTTATCTGATATGTTCTCCTGACCCATCCAGATTTCCCTCACCTGCAAAGAACATCACACTTCAATAACTTGGGATTCACTCAAGCCTTCAGCCACATCGTTCACCTCTGACCACCAGCTCCCCACCACCCACCTGCTCACCTGGACACACCTGCAGCCAACTCCCTGTGCTCAGCTCCCAGCCTTGGTCTCTCGATCTCCCGCTCAGCCAGACCTGACCTGCCTCCCTCCTTGGCTTCCCAACTTCCTGAAGACCAACACCCCAAAACTCCTCAACCCTCTGGATCTCCGTTTTTTTCTCTCCTCCACAAAGACTAATAAAATACATAGAAACTTTTACTTACCTCTGGTTCTGTGGTGATTCTTCATGTCATGGTTCAAAAAACTACCCTCTAACATGACACTTTCTTTGTCACCAGATCCCCATTTGCCCTCCAAAAACAAAACTTATCACACCAAATCACTGATTCTTTAATCATTTATTTTATGAGATTTAAAACTACTTTCTTTTCTTAGTATTCTATTTGAAAGTATTGTAAAGTGGAACTAATAGCACTGACAATAGCTCTTGCGTTTGGTTTATTGGCACTCATAAACGGACTGGCATCATTAATAATATGATTAATAACCACGCCTGCATGTTTGTTGTATTGTAAATCTTAAAAACCAAAATGCTTCTAAAAACAATGTCAGAAACTCTTTTTCTAAATCAGTCAACCAACAAAATTAAGAACATCTGAGCCATCTCTGAAAATTGCAGAAATCAATGAAAGACATGGTCGTACCCTGTGCTGTGGTATTATGTAGACAATTGTGTCTTTTTTGTTGTTGTTGTTGTTGAGCCTGTCCCATAGAGCCACATGCAATTTGATTTGAGCGCAGTTCTGCATTAGCCAATAGCGTTCCGCTTACATACAGACGTCAATCATAGATCATGCAGGATAGACGACGTACCTTGACACATTTCTTATGGACAATGGACATCGTATGGTGCGAGGTAGGCAACAGCATCAAGAGTCTTGCCTAAGGGCCCACACTGGATTTTGGTATTTTTTGCCCCAAACCAGTTTTAAACCCAGGGCCCCAATGTCGAACAGAGGAGGAGACGCTGGAAATACCATCATGGGAGGACAAACCCCTACATGGGATGTACCACTGACAGATAACTGAAGTGGCTGATATCAAGAAATCCTACCAATGGCTAGAAAGAGCTGGTCTGAAGAAGAGCACAGAGGCTCTCATCATGGCTGCACAGGAACAGGCCCTGAACACCAGAGCAACAGAGGCCAAGATCTACCACACCAGACAAGACCCAAGGTGAAGGCTATGCAAAGAGGCCCCTGAGACAATCCACCACATGACTGCAGGGTGTACGATGCTGGCAGGGAAAGTGGCTGGTATCGTGTACAGAACCATCTGTGCAGAGTATGGACTGGAAGCCCCAAGATCAAAGTGGGTAATACCACTAAGGTGGTTGAGAATGAGAGAGCCAAGCTCCTGTGGGACTTCCAGATCCAGACTGACAAAATGGTGATGGAGAACCAACCGGACATTGTGGTGGTGGACAAACAATAGAGGACAGCCATTGTCGTTGATGTGGTGATACCCAGTGATGGCAGCATCAGGAAAAAGGAGCACGAGAAACTAGAGAAGTACCAGAGCCTGAAAGAAGAACCTAAGAAAGCCTGGAGAGTGGAGACATCAGTGATATCCGTGGCCATCAGGGCAGTAACCCCAAACTGGAGGAGTGGCTAAAGCAGATCCCAGCAAAAACAGACATCTCAGTCCAGAAAAGTGCCATTCTAGGAACAGCTAAGATACTGCAGAACCCTCAAGCTCCCAGGCCTCTGGTAGAGGACCCGAGCTTGGAAGGATGAGACCACTCACTGAGGGTGAGATGGGAATTAAACAGCACAAGAAGAGAATGCTAATTGTAAAACAAATTGTTTTAGCGTTGTTTGCTGGCTTAAGAGGTGCAGGTCCATGAACAAGAGGCGTTGCTTTTGGGCATAAATAGGAAAGGGGGTGGGAACAGCTTGAGGTGCGATACATTGTTCAGCCTCTAGATCACGTGTCACACACAAGGCCCGCATTTTTATGTGGCCCACGAGAAAATTATCAAAACTATCTTAAAACTGACCCACTGGCCGATTTTACCGCAACAACTACAACCCCCATGATGCTTTGCGGCGTTAGCGCAGAGCCGAAGCGCCCCCTCCTTTGTGTTTTTTTCCAGCATCTGCTGCTGGTGTCTGCAGCTCCTCTGTCTCAGACAAACTAAACACTCCTCTCACTCAGCGCCGAGTTCACTCAGCTATTTGCCGACGTTGAAGCCCAGAAACGGAGATTTTAACCGCTCAGTAATGTGTTCACGACTGAAAGAGAAAGTTTTCCAACTAACTTCCAGACAGAGCTGATATAACTCCAGCGAGCAGCGACACGCTCAAACCAGCACGGCTCTGTGGTTGCTGTCGTGTTTCCTCCCCGACACACAACAACGTGGTCAAGCTGCTCAGACATGTTCATCAGCACAAACCTATGTGAGCTCCTGTTGTCATCTAATGTTGTCATTATTATGATGAAGATGAACAAAACAACAGGAGTCTCCTCCTCAGCTCAGATCAACCCCATGATGCAGGTATGTGGCTGGAACAGGTGAGCATCACAGTAAACCAGTGGAGCAAACTGAGCTTTAAATATGTTGGTTTTATGCTCTTTTTCTGCTCCAAAACATGAAAGTTAACAAGTGAGATGTTGCATTTTCATTTAAGATAAAATGATTTTTTTATTTTGTTGTTGGCCTGTGAGGAAAGATTTAACCTACAGTAAACAGGAAGTGGAAAGGCTGCAGATAGATGAATAGAATAGAAAATCCCTTTATTGTTCCTCAGTGGGGAAAGCTAGACGTCACCGCAGCGATGACACGTATTACAGGAGAAAAAAAGGAGAATAAAAAATAAGAAAAATGAATAAACAACAAGAAAACATAAATCCTGAATAGATTTTAAAATTCTGAATATACCACAAGTAATGAATACCACTGTTGTGTTTTATTTGAAATGGACTTGCTCGTGTGTAATTTGGTTATTCCACATTCAGTGTTAATGCAAAAATAAGTTTGTTTCCAAATTACAAGGTTCAAAATTGCAAATATGTTGATAAAGAAAACGTTCAAATTTGCCGTCACTTTTTCAAAAAATATTAAGTTTGGCCCGCGACTCCGTCCCAGATTTTCATTTCGGCCCGGTGTGAATTTGAGTTTGACACCCCTGCTCTAGATGGAGCTATAAGATTAAAAAAACAAAACAGACTGGAGCTTTAAATAGCAAAAACAACAATTAGGGATGTATGATGTTATAGGTCTACCATCAAAGAGATGCCCACTAGAAAATGTTACTTATTCCCTCGCTGTGCTTTATTCTTTCACCTTAATCTAACTGCTGAAATGTGTCCTCAGCCTTTATTCCTTTCTAGCGGAAAGATTCATCACTAAATCAAACACATCAGCTGTGTTCAAGACCTAAAACATGCCAGAAATGTGCTGGAAATCATTCATCTTAATGATTACTTTTAGTTTATGCTGCATTAAGCATCTGTTTAGGACATTAACAGAAAGTCTTAACAGTTTAAAAATAATCCCTTTAGGCTTGACAAAAGACACACAGCTATTAAAAATGCATTGACTCACTATGATTGTAGTAAATGAACGTATAAAAAATGTACTCCTTAAATGTTTGCAGCTGAAAAACAATATGTAATGAGATTATTTTTGTAAATGCTCCAACCAGATCAAACTTATGCAAGAACGTTGAATTCTTCAACGCGCCCGACAGTTTTCTAAAATTATACTCAGAGCTTGTAAAAGCAGCTCAGTGGTGGAACAACCTTTGATCGTCTGCAGCACCCACCTGCAGTGGTGACTGTCACAACTTCACTGAATGGGCCCGTGCCCAGTTTGTTTTGAGCCAACACACTGAACTGGTACTCCGTCCCAGGCTCCAGCCCTGGCACCACCAACCAGGTCTGAGCACCAGAAACTGGCATTGAATGCCAGTCATGAGGACCATAGTCTGTTCTCTTTGACCTGCAAAAATAAAATGAGATAATATGAACTTGGAAATTAATATTTAGGTTTAAATATGTCAAAAAGTAGTGCAGCAGGGTTACTCCATTCATTTGTCTTCCAATCTGCTGTATTTACAGAGTATTTCTATCTGCCACCATCTGTCTATAATATTCATAACCTTTTGCTAAAAAAAGAGCTTTAAATCTATTCAATATATTTTACAAATGATATTTATTTGTACCTGCTGCTTTCATGTCTTTTCTTTCCTTTAGACTTATTCAAAGGAAACAAAAAAAGTGCGATACAGAGTGGGATGTTATTTTAGGGACACGCCATTGCACTCCCAGAATTCAGCATGAATTCTGCTCATGAACATGAATGTTCCACAAAATCTGCTCGCTGCTGAGCTCTAGTTTATTTTCACAAGCACAGAAAGGTGTCTTCTGTGATAAACTCCCAGGATGTTTCCACATCTGCACACAGCTAAGGTAAGAGTACTCACACTGGACCGTACCACACAGAGAAAGTCTGTTCGAAGCCGCCATCGTAACCTGGTTCCCAGGACACATTAGCAGAAGTCGTAGAGGGTAACACGTGGATGTTGCCAGGAGCATGCGGGCTGGTGCCTGAATCACACAGATGATAAATGATAAATGACCTGTACTTGTATAGCGCCTCTCAGAGTAAGGACTCCAAAGCGCTTTACACTACAGTGTATCATCCATCCATTCACACACACATTCACACACTGATGGTGATGAGCTACGATGTAGCTACAGCTGCCCTGGGGCGTACTGCAGAGGTGAGGCTGCCAAGCACAGGCGCCACCGGTCCCTCCGACCACCACCAGCAGGCAAGGTGGGTTAAGTGTCTTGCCCAAGGACACAACAGCAGAATTCTCTGTCCAGAGCCGGGATCGAACCTGCAACCTTCCGATTACTGGACAACCCGCTCAACCTGTTGAGCTACTGCTGCCCCTAATGGAGTAGAATGACACGTAGAAAGTCCCTTTTCTTTTGCAGCATGTTTTTATTCAGTTCCCTCTTGGTATGCGAGGATGCTGTGAGCATCAGCTCAGCTCATTCTTCATATTTGGACATCTGTCTCTGATTGGCAACAGGACTCTTCTACTGCTTCCATTCTCTCTGCAAAGCTCTGTGCTGTTGATGTTTTATCTTTGGAGTTGCTAATGCTAACGTTTAGCTTATACTAGCCAAGACATGCTCTGCTCTCTCCTGTAATCAAAAGTCAGAGATGGAAAGAGTACTAAAATTTCCTACTTAAGTATGAGTACAAATACTTTGATAATTTTTTACTCAAGTACAAGTAAAAGTACTTTCCTAAATCTTTACTCAAATAAAAGTAAAAAGTGTCGTAAATAAAATGTACTCAAAGTAAAAGTTACTTAGTTACATTTTTGTCAGCGTAAGGATGGCTACATCTAAGTAGTAAAAAAACACAACGCAGGTTCACAATTCGCTCGTGTGTGTGTGTGTGTGTGCGTGTTAATGGTGCTCGTGCAGGTGTCTTTCTGTTCCGATGCTGCTACACATAGTATTTTTAATTTATTAAGCCTACAATTTATTTTTACTCAGTAACGGATATGATTTCAAATGTAGCGAATTACAATTCTTTTTAAAAAACTTAGTCAAGTAAAAGTAAAAGTACAGATTTTAAAAACGACTTCAAAAGTATAAATACACAAAAAAGCTACTCAATTACAGTAATGTGAGTAAATGTAATTTGTTACTTTCCACCTCTGGCAAAAGTCAACAAGTCAATGTGACGTAGATCTGAGTGGCTTTTTCTGACCACAGCGTTTTCCCATTTGGCGGACAGCGGCTAATGTGGTTAATGGGGGTAGAAGACTAAAGTGATTCGTTGTATTTCAAAAATAAAAAGTAAAAATGTTTTTTAGTGAACCTGCTCTATGAAGTTACTCACCATTAAACTGGGTCAGAAATATAAAAGTGTAGGAACAATGACGAAAGAACATTTCAATGCTAATAGAGAGCCTAAGTCACGCCCATCTATTTCCGGACCACGGGTCCCCGGAAGAACGAAAAAATGAATGCTAGTCAACGGGGCTAAAACTGCTATTTTCTAATTCCGCTTGTTTTGTGCCATGGATTTCACATATGGCTGTGAATTTTAAATACGCACTTTGATACCAAGAACTTGCTTGTTTTTGAACGGGGGGAACGTTATTTTAGGTTTTGTGTGAAGGTAAGTCCAGGACTACAAATGCGCATCACCAAAGTGACATCATCAAACCAGACACGGAGAAAAAAAGAGGGAAAATGGCTGCAAGTACAGCACACTTCAAATCCTTCCTTCAGGAGGAAAAAAAACGTTCTTTTTTTTTTTCATTCTTCCGGGGACCCATGAGCCGACTGGAAAGGGACGAGACTTAGGCTCCCTATAGTCTGTTTTGACAATACTCTTCAATCATAACTGATGCACAAAATTTTAAACGTTCGTTTTATTTTTTCCAGTATTCATCATAAGGATTATATCTGATTGATTCCAGCTGATTACAGTGATCCCTGCTACTTCGCGGTTCGTTTATCGCGGATTCACAACTTCATGGATTTTTTCTTTGGAGCCTTATTCAAGAGAAATTCGCCGATTCGTGGTATTTTTCACCGATTCGCGGCATTTTTCTATGCGAAATGTCAAGAAATTCCAGTTTTTTTCATCAATTTCATCATAAAATGCACTTTTTGTAATAAAACTATAAAAAAACCAAGTAAAATATTTTTTTCTTGAGTTTTACCCACAAAAAGAGAATGTGATCATACGATAATTCAATATAGTACTGTACTGTAAATATGGTGTCCCTACTTCGCGGATTTTCACCTATCGCGGCCAGGTCTGGAACGCATCTACCGCGATAAACGAGGGATCACTGTAAACCCAATCCCAAACGTAGATCAACGGAAACTCCAGTTATCAAGACAACCTAAAAGCAAAGGAGACGTTACTAGTTGTGAAAATGTGGTTTGGATAATTTGCTGTTTGTACATGTCCTTGCGAATATGCAGAAGCAGCTCTAAAAAGCAGCTTTTGTTGATTCCTGCTTACTTCTGTCAATGCCTCGGTCGAACAGACAAAAGCTGCAGGAAGCGTTCCGGTAGAGCGATGCATACCACAAACTCTACAGATTCAGCCTCAACATTACCTGTTTAAAGCTGTTGCAGATAAGATCAAAGAATTTTAATTATGCCCAAGAGGAAATTGGATGGAAAGTAAGAGCTTGAAGGGTGAGGGTCACTTCGACTTGATTCAAATGACTCAAACCGCACAAAACAGTGAGATTACGATGAACTTGTAGAAACTAGAGAGGTCGTTATTTGTGAGAATAAGCTGTACCGATGACTAGGATGCGCGTGCTGGCAGTGATGCTTGTGACCACATTGGTGGCTACACACTCCCACTCTCCATGGTCCTCCTTGCTGAGGGAGAGGAACTGTAAGCTGCCGCTGGGTAGGATGTTATGCTTGCTCCTGCTCGGCTTTCCCACCTTCAGTTGGCATAAAAAAAGGAGTCGTAATGGTTAGGTGGTAAGAAAACACGTGCATGACGAGTAAAGAAACGTGCTAATCTGCTTTACCTTTCTCCAGGTGATAGTTGGTATGTCAGGGTCTCCAGAAGCAGCACAAGGGATTACTAGCTCTCTCCCTGCCTCCTGACGGTACTCCCCCCCAGGCCTTACGTTAAAATAAGGGGGATCCTTCATAAACACACACACACACACACACACACACATTGTACAAACTGAACAGTTTGACACAACGGACTCTGAGCGGGGACCCACCTTTAGCACCAAAGTGGCAGGGGGGGACATGCCCATGGTACCCAGGGCGTTGTAAGGCACACAGGTGTAGGTGCCCAGGGAGTCCTCTGTGGCTTCTGCCACCCGGATACTTCCATCTGGCATTAAGCTCCATCCCGGGTACTACAAGACAGCTAAATGTGTTAAAAAGCTTCCCTGTGAGTGGCCGGCAGCAGCTGATTAAAATATTAGCATCTGTCACTAATCTGAGGGAAGAGCTGATTTGAATTACTTTTACAGAACACAGATCGATCAGTCACAGCAATAAAGCCCCTGACAGGAGAAGATTAGCACATTATTAATTTTGTTACAGTACAGTCTTGCTGCTGGGAGGGGCCTTGTACACGCCACCAAGCTACCCCCACATACTGATGAAGGAATGACCTAAATCATCTCAGTCCATCAGGAATCAGTTGCGTTGATTACAAATGTAATAACTTATGAGACTAAGCCGGACCTTTTCCACTCGGAGCGGGTAGCCGTCTTTTTCCCACTTCACGGATGTCACAGGTGGGTTGGCGTCCACAGGGCAGCGGATGATGCCTGGCAGTTTCCGTGGCACGTAGATGACCGGAGGCATGTTGATCACTCGGGCTGGGTCTGGACATGAAGAACGGAGAGACGTCAAAGGGGACATATTATGACTTTTTGTTAAGTTGCAATAGTTGTATGATCTATATAAAACATATTCAAAAAGTTAGTTGTACTAAATTCATCCCACAATTCGGCAGTTTTGTGCTTGAGTTTCATTACCTTCTAGAATCAGGCGTTTCGGGGCTCTGCTACTTTAAGAGAACAAGCTGGAGCTAGCCACACCCACCCACCTCCTACTCATGCTGCTATAAGCTGAGAAGCTCCAAAATCTGGGCTTGGAGTAGAGCCGCTGCTTGGTTCTATTGTGTTTGTGACATCACAAACGGGGACTTTCTGAAACTGCTAGTTTCAGATAAATAATTCTTAAAATCGAACACGAACAGAAAACTGATGGATGTTTTTTTCATGTTTGGAGTGCTTTTAGAGGCAGCAGAGACTCACATGACAGCACAAAGGGATGCAAAAAGTGAGTTTTGCATCGCATGTCTCCTTTAGGTTGTTCAGATACACAGTTCTACTACCACTGCAATGGTGCATTGTGGGAGTTTCAATGAGTTTGTGCCCAAAAAACTGTTTTCACGTAAAATTTGGCCCAGTCTACTTCAACAAAAGAATGGTAATTCTATCTCAGCCCTCCCTAATTACTTCCTTCATGTATTCAAAGTCACAGCAGCTTTAAGAGTTTTATGTTTTTTTACACTGCATTTTTCAGACTGGGAGACATAATGATGATATAAATTTTCCGAGCATGCGGGGAACATAAAAGAAGTGCTGAAAGGGGGAATTATGGGTAGATTAGGTGACAGCTAGCAGGACAGTTTTTAGTGCAGTCGCTGCATGTGCCTGATGAGGTGCAGCTTCGTGGCCTGTGTAACGTGGCTTTCTAAGTCGGACACAAACGTTGCTTCATGAACATAAAGCCTGTTTTTACAAAGCTATGACAGTTTCACATCAGCTCAAGGTCGCAGCACTGATTCCATATTTGTATGATTTTCCAGTGTTCATTCTCATTGTTGCACCTCAGGATGCTGGTTTCATTGTGGTGTGTGTGTGTGTGTGTGTGAAGCCTGCAGTTCTCTCTCTCTCTCTCTCTCTCTCTCTCTCTCTCTCTCTCTCTCTCTCTCTCTCTCTCTCTCTCTCTCTCTCTCTCTCTCTCTCTCTCTCTCTCTCTCTCTCTCTCTCTCTCTCTCTCTCTCTCTCTCTCTCTCTCTCTCTCTCTCTCTCTCTCTCTCTCTCTCTCTCTCTCTCTCTCTCTCTCTCTCTCTCTCTCTCTCTCTCTCTCTCTCTCTCTCTCTCTCTCTCTCTCTCTCTCTCTCTCTCTCTCTCTCTCTCTCTCTCTCTCTCTCTCTCTCTCTCTCTCTCTCTCTCTCTCTCTCTCTCTCTCTCTCTCTCTCTCTCTCTCTCTCTCTCTCTCTCTCTCTCTCTCTCTCTCTCTCTCTCTCTCTCTCTCTCTCTCTCTCTCTCTCTCTCAGTGATCAATGACCAGCAGCAGCCTGAAAGCTAATCAGCTCAAAACAACATGAAGGCTGAGGATGTGGCATCCTCGCTCATCAGCGGCAGCTGATCTGGAGGAATGTGAACATTTCAGGCCAAACTGGAGTAATGGCATCTGAGGATGTGCTCTGTGCACAGGTAACATGAAAATAATGGAAAGAAGTGCATTAAAATAAAAGCTACGGTCCCTCGCAAAGCTTTGAGTTAAAAAAGGGTTTCGTCTCATTTCGGTTGGGGAGCAGCCGAAAACTACAGCCTCCACGTTGCTGCTGCCGTTCTCTCTACAGTGCTTACTCTACCCACCCCTCCCCCTCCGCTCGGTTGCCACAGTAACACTCACACTGAACAGTCAGGTAGGCTGAAGCCGAGGGCGAGATGCCGAGGCTATTGCTCGGACTGCAGGTGTATTTCCCTGCATCCTCGGGCTTGACCCGGAATATGATGAGCGTGCCGTCGATGAGGATGCGCACTCGGAGCTTCAGATCACTGCGGGAAGAGGAAGGCAGACGTTTTAAATCTGCAGCTTAACGGTGAAGCAGCAGGACACACTTACACATCTTTTTTTCTTTCTTTTTTTGTGTGTTAAATTGCATTAAAGTGCCATAAGAGAGCAGCAGAGAGTCAAACAGCAGCCAAATAAAAAGGGATCCTTACAGGAGAGAACACAGCAATGGATTTAAAAAAATCTGCTTCATGCTTCACATCTTTTAATAACAAACACATCACTTAAACAAAGCGAGCCCGAAACCAAACATTTGAAAATGAGACAAAAGATTGTTTTAAAAATAATAATTTTCCAGCTCCTAATATCTCTTTACAAGTTCTAGATGCACTGGAGTTTCCAGTCAATGTTTAAACTGTTTAATAACTTAAAAATGGGTCATTTTTGAAGGAATAAAATGATGTAAAACAGATTGATTTTCCTTTCTCCAGCTCTGCAAATCCTGTGTAATCAACAGAAAGTCATAGGGAGCCTAAGTCTCCTCCCCTTTTGGTCAGGTCATGGGTCCTGGGACAAAAAATGTAAGTGAACAAAGCCATAAAAGATATTTCCTAGTCTGCTTTGCCTTACGCCCTGAATCACACATCTGTTGTACTTTAAATGAAAAGTAATGATGTGTGTTTTGACTATGTTTGTCATGTAGTTTGAGATTTATTAGCTTTTAAATATTCAGAATAAAATGACTACAAATCAGACGTTGCATATGTGACATCACCCAGAATCTCTTCTCCCTGGAGTCGCTGCTACTTACAGATCTATAGTGGCTTTCTCAAGTTTAATGCTCCTTTTTTCATCCTGAAAGAAGAATTTGAAGTTCCAGCCATTTCTCGTCTCCTCTTCTTCATGTCTGGTTCGATGACATCAATTTGGTGAGACAAACATTTGTAGTTTTAAACGTCTTTTCACGCAAAACCTAAAATAACTTTTGCCGCCGTTCGAAAATAAGCATTTTCTTGGCATCAAAATGTGTCTTTAAATTTCACTGTCTTTTACGTTAACCCATGGCACATATCAAACAGAATCGGAAAATAACTTTTATCCTCTCATAGACTCCCATTTATTTTCTTTGGCAGTTGGGGTCCCGTGGTCCGAAAGTAGATAGACATGACTTAGGCTCCCTATTAGCTACCAATCATTTCTTAAATTTTCTATGTAAATTCCTTCTCATAGCTTCTTACAACAGACACTCGTATGAAAAAAGAAAATGGTGTTGTATTTTTTTGTTTCCCAGTTTGAAGAAAAAAAGTCAGAAATAGTAAAATAAAAATTTAATGTAATAAAGTCAAATAACAGCAAAAATTCATTAATTGAACTGGTATGAAGGAAATCAAATCAGTATTTGATATTTCTAGAATAAAGTCACAATATTCAAAGTAACGTTTTTGAAGAAAATGCACCGCTCTTAAAATCACTGAATACACTGTGACTTATTCATAATCAGTTTTAATCAAAAAAATCTCATCTTTCAGCAGGTGATTTATTCTGAAAATGTACACGATTACCTCCTGAAATTAGTTTAGGCTGCAGCAGGAACTTTACAGATAAATGTGTTTCTTATTTTGAAAGATTGGAGAAAGTTCTGTAAAAATAGACTGATTCATAAAAAATGTTTTGGCGTTATTTAGTTATTTAAAGTTCTCCAAAGGCTATATGTACAATTTAAAAAAATGTTTTCCTCAACATTTTAACTTTAGTCAATACATATTTGGAATTTCTTTCTCAACATTCTGACTATTCCTGACATTTTGATGGTAAATTTGAAAACTAGAAGAGAAATCTCCATCCTAGATAGTTTTTTTTTCTTTAAGCAGGCATACATACACTCATTCCAATAAACTTGCTTTGGTCTCTAATAAAAAAAATTGTGAGTAGTCTGTTGATGTTATTCATTATATTCATGATATTTGGACATCTTTCCTCTGATTGGCTAAAAGCAGCTTGACTCTCGGTTCTGCAACGTTGATGTTTTATCGTAGCCTAGTGAACAAGACCAAATTCTTGCTTTGCAAAGAATGGTCTAGGCATGCTCCATTGGAACCTCAGCAGCTCCTACCAGGACTCTGGCTAGCCAATCACAGCTCTCTAGAGGGGTTTCAAACACATAAAGAGCTGTGATTGGTCCATAATGGTGGGCCAATCATAGTGCTCTATCTGCTTAGTGAACAAATCACAGAGCTTTATCCGCTTTGTGGGCCAATCAGGGCACTCTATATGCCTGGTGGGTGGGATGACGCAACAGAGTGAAACAAGAGTATGTCACATTCATTGTCCAGTGGAATGCGGAGATCATTTGAAAGACAACGGTAGATCCCGCCCCACAACCGAGAGCTGTCAATGGAGCGTTGCCAGACTAAATAATACATTTATTTAGTCTGGCTTGCCAGGCTAGTTTTATCGCCAAAAATAACACAAGCCTGAAGTTCTACCGTGTGCTGTTGTTGTTCATGCTAACAGTTAGCTTCTTTTAGCCAAAACACTTTCCACTCTCTCCTGCCACTAAATCAACAAAAGTCTTTATCAATCATAAGCCAAGATGGTTTGGTGTACAAACATTAATTTGTGGCGTAGATCTGTTTGTGGCTTTTTCTGACCCGAGCGCTCCCTCTCTACTTTCTATCAGTAGTATAATATTATGTTTGAATCTAGTTTAAGTTCCTTTATACGTTTGTAATTTTTTAAATGGCCTTGCCTTAACACTAGTCTAAGATATTGCTAGCTAACCCTAGCACGAGCTACTGTAAGTGCTAGCCCGAGCTAATGCTGACTTCTTCGAGTGAAACTCGTCGTGACCAAGCTTATTTCAAAATCAACAATTGTTATAAGTTTCTCAGCAAAGCTGACATTTAAACACACTGCTGTATTTCACATTAGAGGACTTTCCTCTGGTTTTAGCTCTGAATATTTTAATAATTTGCTGAATTTACTCAGTAAAAACATCACGTCAAAGATGGCTAGCATAAGTGGCTACCATAAGTGACTAGCATAAATGAGCCTTTTAGCTATGGCGCATTCAGTAATTGAGGAATAAACTTTATTTTTAATCAGCAAATAGATACGGTGAGTTGAAGCGATCTGATCTGACTTTTGAAACTTAAAAGCTGAAAATCTTTTAAATCAAGTTTTGTGAACTGCTGACTGTGCCAATGAATGAATAAATAAATGGAGCAAAGTGCCATTTGCGTGCTTCTTCCTCCCATTTGTTCTGTCACACAAAGCTCCCTGGAGCCTGTGGAGGTCTGAGCTGCTCTTCACTGCATGAGCCATATAGATGACACCAGGCCTGAGTCATATACTGTTGCCATCAGAGCACACTAAGTCGCCCGACATGCTCCAGACAGACCCCCAGCAGGCCGACTGGAAATGCCTCTGGGGCCACAGCGGGACGAGGCGCACACACTCCAAATAGCCTCAGACAGCCAGTCACAATACGCCTCTCTCTCTCTCTCACACACACACACACACACACACACACACACACACCATGCTTTTCGCTTCTGCCTTCGTAGTGATGATTTAAATGTCAGAGGGTTCTAACTTTACAGGAACACCTCCACGCTAAGCTCCCGCTGCAACGGGACAGAAGCACACACGGTTATAGCTTTACTTCTTGAAGTAGACGTTGTCCTCTTCCCAAAACCAGGTGTAGGTCAGGTTGCCAGGATACGCCTCCGCTTGGCAGGTGAAGAGTGCATTCTGTGATATGTTTACTGTGACGTTTTCAGGCGGTGAGACGATGTATGGAGGTCCTGGAGAAAAAGCAAACAAGAATGTTGCATTGTTTGTTTTGTTTGTTTTTCAGGGTGAATTTAACACTCATCCAATCCTACATCAGTAGTTTTTGCTCTTTGGCTAATGCTAACGGTTTTCTTCTTCTAGCCAAGATGTGCTCTGCTCTCTCCTGGATGCTAAATAAACAACATTCTTCCCTGATCTATCCACCTCCTTAACCAGAGAGCAGAGGGAAGGGAGGAAGGATGTTTTGGAGGCGACGAGCGGCTCTATGCCGTATCATGTTAAATCGATGGCTTGTGACTGTCAGGCTGAACAGCGGATTGAACTGAGTGAACCGGGAGTTGAGCTGTGGAGTGTGGTTTGACTCAAACGTGTAGATGCGAATGTTGGAAGAAGCTTACATGCTGTTTGATCTCAGAGCACTCGCACAAGACCCAAAGGAAAACCGGATCGTAGGGACATTCCAAGAGGATAAAAAGGCTGATATGGTAGAACACATATGTCAGACTCAAGGCCCGCGGGCCAGATGCGGCCCGCGGAGCATTTTTATGTGGCCCGCGAGATAAATATCAAAAATATATTAAAACTGGCCCGCTAGCCGATTTTACCGCAAAGACTTCAACTCCCATGGTGCTTTGCGGCGTCAGCGCGGAGCCGACGCGCCCCCTCCTTTATGTTTTTCCCAGCGCCTGCTGCCGGTGTGCAGCTCCGCTGTCTCGGACAAACTACACTCAGCGCCGAGTTCACGCGTTTTCTGACGTTGAAGCCCAGAAACGGAGATTCTAGCCGCTCAGTAATGTGTTCACGACTGAAAGAGAAAGTTTTCCAACTAACGTCCAGACAGAGCTGATATAACTCCAGCGAACAGCGACACGCTCAAACCAGCATGACTCTGTGGCTGCTGTAGTTTTTATTTTTCCTCCCCGACACACAACAACGTGGTCAAGCTGCTCAGACATGTTCAGCATCACAAACGTATGTGAGCACCAGTTGTCATCTAATGTTGTCATTATTATGATGAAGATGAACAAAACAACAGGAGTCTCCTCCTCAGCTCACATCAACCCCATGATGCAGGTATCTGGCTGGAACAGGTGAGCATCACAGTAAATCAGTGGAGCAAACTGAACTTTAAATATGTTGGTTTTATGTTCTTTTTCTGCTCCAAAACATGCAAGTTAACAGGTGAGATGTTGCATTTTCATTTAAGATAAAATGATATTTTTATTTTGTTGTTGGCCCGTGAGAAAAGATTTAACCTACAGTAAACAGGAAGTGGAAAGGCTGCAGATAGATGAATAGAATAGAAAATCCCTTTATTGTTCCTCAGTGGGGAAAGCTAGACGTCACAGCAGCGATGACACTTATTACAGGAGAAAAAAAGGAGAATAAAAAATAAGAAAAATGAATAAACAAGAAAAGATAAATCCTGAATAGATTTTAAAAATGCTGATTATACCACAAGTAATGAATACCACTGATGCCTTTTATTTAAAACTGACTTGCTCGTGTGTAATTTGGTTATTCCACATTCAGTGTTACTGCAGAAATAAGTTTGTTTCCAAATTTAAAGGTTCAAAATTGCATATATGTTGATAAAGAAAATGTACAAATTTGCCGTCACTTTTAAAAAAAATATTAAGTTTGGCCCTCGACTCCGTCCCAGAGTTTCATTTGGGCCCCGTGTGAGTTTGAGTTTGACACCCCTGTGGTAGAAGGAAGTTGGTAAATGGAACTTGGAGGCTCTGAACTGGAGACATTTTTCAGAGTGAAACGATGACTGAGTGGAGGTGGAAGATCTTGACTTCTGTTTATAGAATAGCGTGATGAAGTAGAGGCAGCGTCCTGGTTGGTGGGATGAAGGGTGTTGTAGTTTGGGCTAGTGGATTGCCGGCGGAATGAGTGGCATGATAAAGGTTCTGAGACAGGGCGTGAGGCAGTGCATAAGGCAGGGATTTTGAGTTAGTTGACCGAGTCCACCAGCGCCACTCATGCAGGGCCATAAACACCCGCTTGCTATTCCAACTGCAACGGAGCAGCAGCACCCGAGACTCGGCTGCTTTTATACCCAACAATGGCAGTGCAGATTACATATGCTATCTGGTACTGGCTAGCGTCACAGGGTACCTCTTAGCCCATAGTGAAGGCTGATTCAAATTCAATACAGGGCTGCCAACTTATGAACTTTTCTATGAATGAGACCTTTTGTTATCTGTAATCGGTCATCGGTCTCTGTCAGATGACGTATCGGGTGCTGTAGCGTTGCATCGTGGGATAGATGAGAGTATAAACAATGGAAGCATCGGTCGCTTCGTGTGTTGTGAGCTGATAAACCTGCAGAAAATGTACACTCATGCTGCTGTGCCAGGTCACACAATTACAAGAAGCAAAAATTTGATAATGACATACGGTGTAGCATCTGTGCCTGAAATGATTTGATGATCCTATTCACAGTTACAGATTAAGGGCGCAGTGCGCCTCACTGATGTTGGTCAAGTTTAATAGTTTCTGTACAGCTTTGTGAACTATCGTCACAAGAAAGTAAAAAAGTAAACCAGATATTTTTTGTATTTGACCGGAAATAATTCTGTTGGTCATTTTGACAGACTGGAATTACCCCGATGCAAGCAGGTGTGCAGACATTTTAAACGTTACTCAGAGAGAACATCGCAGAGGTAACTAAATGAATCAAGAAAAGATTCCCATTAGAACATCTGAGCACTATCGCAGGGCAGCTCGGAGCACGTCTGTGGGTCACAGTCCAGCAGCAGAACCACAAGAGCGCATGCTCCAACTGAAGCAAGTGCTTTCCATCTGTCTGTCTTTCTGTCAGGGGGACTTGTCACTTGGAGAGATGGTTCCTGACTGCATAACTTTGGCTGAATAGTGCTTGTTCCAGTCTGTAGTGCACATTCAGCCTCTAGAATATTAAAACACCCATGAGTCTGTCTGAAGCAATAGTCCAGAACCTCACATAGCCTCTTTAGCAAACCTAAAGAGACATATGATTACACAAGCAGGTGACTTGTTCAGGTTTACGCGGAGCAGAAGGAGGGAGTGCGTTTGGGCCACGGCAGGTGAAATTTTCCTACCTTAGGTGAAATTGTTTAATTGTAACATTAATATGTTGCAGGACGTGCTGGTCAGCCTGTTTAGACTAAATATTAATGAAATTTTAATTGTGAAATTTTACTATTATTATTTTACTTTTAGAAATTAAAATGGCAAGGAAAACGATCGCGACCGTTATTTAAACTGTCAGTCAAAATGACAACAAAAATATCTATCGCTCCCTCTGAATGTAGGCATTGTTCCTGGACCTGCTTAGATATTACCTTGTTTAATTAAAGCCCATCCATAATTACTATGGCACATCCAAAAATGAAAACCTATGTTAGTGGAGTGTTTTCGGTTGGCTAGTTTTTTACTTTTACTTGATTATAAATATGCTGACGTATTATTCAAGTGATCGTATATTCAGCAGCGCGTGGGCCGCTACGCCTCTGACTATACAAAAAATATGTTAAAAAAAAAAAAAAAACTACAGCCTGGAGGTTCTTTTATGCAATGACAGGAATGCAGAACTGTCAAGTGCACAGGTGGCAGGAAGGGCCAATCACACATTAGCAAGCATCAGCAGAGCCAATAGAAGAGCGTATGGATTGTTCTAATGGGAAACAGGCCTCAACACAAGCGGTTGTTTTCCGCTTGGTCCTAGTGCTCAACCAGTGTCTTTTTAATATAGCGTAATTTTGTTTTGAACAGTAAAAAGTGCAGGGGACAAAAAATTACTTTGAAAAAAGTGCCCCCCCCCCCAAACTACGTCCATGGTGGGGGCTAGTTCTTCAGCCGGAGTTGCTGGAGGTGTGGCGTGTGAACAGGGTCAGAGGCTTGTGTCTCACGCTCAAGCCCCCGTTATTATGGTGCAGAGCTTTAACCTGAAGAGGGCGCGACAGTGACGGTTGGGGGTGACTCGCTCTTTAAATTACTTAACATTGTAATATTGACATTACAATGTTTGGAGGTTTTAACATCTCTGGTTAAAATAATAATAATAAAAATAGAAGAATTATATTAAAACCAATCTGCACTCCACTCAGTCGTCCACTTCTTCCACTTTCAAAGTGTCACCTTTTTCTTCCTGTAAGAGATCAGGGTGATAAAACACACACACACTCTACTCACTATTTACAGTATCACACCCCAGTCTGGTGCAAAAATCACTAAGCTCCCGCGTGCTTCACATTGTTAGCCCTCTGTTCCGAGAGCGTCGTGAGGTTCCCTCTGAACTCTCAGTTAAACAGCAGAAGCCATGAAAGGTAAGCTGTCTTTTATGAGCAAGGCCAGGCCCAAACCTCTCGTTTTTGTTCCGCGCAGCTTCACGCATCAGCTGAGACGGCTGGGAGCGCTGCAAAGGCGTTACACAAAACAATATAATCCAGATCGCCGCAGTGAGAATCCTCTCATCCCTGCTTCGGATTTCTGGTGCCATGATCCTATTTCAGGCTGCGTTTCTCATCATGCTGGACCACACTCTGGAGAGAACAGTTTTATTTACCGTCCATCTGTTATTAATCTGATATTAATATGACAGAGGTTAACAGGAAGTCAGGGTTACTCAGATTAAACACGAGCGCCTCACACGGCTGTTGAGAGAGGACGACAATTAAGGACAAATAAACCCGGCGTTCCCTGGCTGCACAGTTTAAAATCCTCATTTGGTAAAATTTCTGTCTCATTTTCGTGAAAAATGTCTAAATAAACAGTAAATCATTGCAGATATTTATTTAGCTGGTTTAGTGGCTCCAAATTCAGTTCTTAAAGCTGATTTGAATGTTTTTTAATACATCCAGAGCAGAATTTTAGAACCGACGTCTGTTTTTTTTTATACTATTTAATTTGCTTTTCAAGTTGATTTGATTTTTTTAGGGGGCTAAGATTATTACGTAGCTGATTATTGTTTCGAGGGCCATCACCATTATGAAATCTTAGGTGATGACTGAGATTAAAGATTATTTGTTGGAGTTTATCTTCATGCTACCATTTTATATCTTACTCTTATGACGATTAACACCAGTTTGTTGTTTGCAAATACTAAAATAATGAACATTTTATAGCTGTTTCTGCCAATTTACACTAAAATCAAGAATATTCATGTTCATAAAGCTGGTAGTTAGATATTTGAAAGGACTGTAAGAGACAATGGTGCAACCCCTGGCCTAATCACACCTGTTTTAATGTTAAATATTGATTTTAATGATATATTTATTACATAATAAAATTCTAAAGTTTCAAAAACTTTGTTACCCCTATTGGCACAACCTGAAACAATATGACATCATATATTAGCTCATTACCTGCAGGTTAAATAAATATTACACAACTTAGATGTGCACAGAACAGGTCGTCTTACTATCCCGAAGATCATTTTCGTAACTTTTATAAAATTGCACTGGAAAGCTCTCTAAAAGACCTCAGTTTGGAGAAATAACTTTGAATCCGAACTGCTTGACGAGTACTCTTTGTAATAAAATTGTCCGACTCTTTAATTTCAACAGAAATCAAGCATTGCACCCAGCTCCTGGTGCAATCTACTGTCATCTCCCGCCTCGATTACTGCAACGCCCTTCTAACTGGTCTTCCAGGCTGTACTGTGAAACCTCTTCAAATGGTCCAGAACGCAGCGGCGCGTCTGGTCTTCAATCAGGCAAAAAGAGCACACATCACCCCTCTGCTCATTGAGCTCCACTGGCTACTGCTAGCAGCACGCATCAAATTCAAATTGCTAACACTAGCATACAAAGTCTGAGATGGTACGGCTCCCATCTACCTGAATCCTCTAGCAAAGGCTTACGTCTCGGCCCGGCCGCTCCGGTCATCACAGGATCGTCGGCTAGCAGTGCCTACACCACGCTCAGGACAATCCAGACTCTTCTCATGCATCGTTCCACAAATGTGGAATGACCTACCAAGCACTACCAGAACAGGGGCTTCCTTTTCAATTTTCAAGAAACTCCTGAAGACCCTGCTCTTCAGAGAGCATCTTCTTAACTAGCACCCTCCCTGCACCCGTCCCCCCTCTCTACCGTCCACTCCTTTGTTCCCTCCTCTCCATGATTGATGTCAAGTTGTTGTTATTGTTGTTGTTAGCCTCAAGGGTAATATGCCGATTATCACTTGTAAGTCGCTTTGGACAAAAGCGTCTGCTAAATACATAAACATTAAAACCAACTTGATGCTATAAGAGCAAGATGCTCAGTTAAACGCACAGCTAACTCCCTGAAGCCCTGCTGCATCAGGAGACAGAGAAGACCTGGAGGCTGGTATCACCACCATCAATCTGATCTGGGTCTAACAGAGAGAGCATGCTTAATGGACCGGAGTAGGGCTGCACGATATTAGGAAAACCTGCGATATTCGATAACAATGATTACTATTGCGATGACGATATTACTTGTGATAAATAAAAACTTTACTCAGGAACAAAAATTATCAAAAACAAAGAAAAAAAAATCATAAAAATGAGAAAAGCAAAAGATGTGAGGAAAGGGAAAAAGAAAGTGAACAAGAAAAGGTAATCAGTGGATCCCGGGAAAAGCAGAATCAGCAGAAAGAGCAGAACAAAGCTAACTCAGGTGTTTGCCAACCATCAAAATTAAGTGCCGTCTGCCTCGGGGGCGGGCATCTAACCTATGAGAACCCACCCAATTGGCCAAATGGTTGAAGAGGTCTATTTGATTTGTTAAAAAAGACAAAATGCTTCCATTTGTTTGACAGAATGCATTTGAGCTGGCCATTCATTGCGATATTTTTCTCTTCTTTGCGATATGCATATTGTGCATGCTGATATCGCGATAACGATTTATTTACGATATATTGTGCAGCCCTAGACCGGAGACAGGCAGTCAGACCCTGTTGTACGTACACGTTCCCATAGAGAGACTCCAGAATGAAATATTGGACTGAGCTGATACAGCCCCACAAGGTGCGTTACACACATCAGCACACTGGAGAGCTGTGCTGCTTTGCCTTCAGATCGGCTCAAGCTCACAACGTGGACGAGAGAGAGAGAGAGAGAGCAAGAAACATGTTTGAGTTTAAAAACAACCGGACAGTATGGAAGCTCAGATGAAAGATTACCTTGAACAAGCAGACGGGTCGTGTGAAGCACCTCTCCCTGGTCGCTGTACGCTCTGCAAGTGTACGCCCCTCTGTCATCTCTGGTGATGCCAAGAACGGTTAGACTGCCATCGTGCACCTGTGGTGTAAATCATCCAAGAGACGTGACTAACTCAAGATGACTGACGGACTGTTTTAGGTCATTTGTTTTCAAAATTGGCAAAGATTCACTCTAGGTATTTGTCAGTTTACAATTTTCCTGATTCAGATTTTCATTTAATATCGCTTAAAATCGAATACAGCAGAGATGTCAAACCCAGTAGAACATCAGAAAACACAATCAGTTTGTTTTTGGGCTTTTAAAAAAAATATTACATCAGAATATTGATTAAAATAATCAGCAGCATCAAATAAAAGTCATTCCAAAGTTCTTTCCTCTAAACGGACACATACATGTAAAATTTGCATTGTAATTACAGTTTTAACCGATTTGTTATGTATCAAGTGCATTTTACACTGGTTGTTGCTGCTAATATTTAAACAAAATCATCATCAACCTAACATACTGTAACTAGGCATTATGTTACATCAAATAACAACATAGTGCAACGTGGCATAGTAAGGTGTGACATAGAGTAACGTAACATAGCATACCATAGCAGCATAATGTAACAGAGTAATTTTACATGGCATTATTTAACATAACATAACATACCACGACACGCCACGACATGACGTGACATGAAATAACATTACATAACATGACACGACAGGACAGGACACCACACCACACCACACGACATAACATGACATGAGATAACATAACATAGCATAGCATAGCATGATGACATGACATGAGATAACATAGCATAGCATAGCATAGCATAGCATAGCATGATGTGACGTGGCGTGGCGTGGCATGGCATAGTGTAGAATGACATGGCATGAGATAACATAGCATAGCATAGCATAGCGTAGCATGAAGTGACGTGGCGTGGCGTGGCATGGCATAGTGTAGAATGACATGGCATGAGATAACATAACATAGCATAGCATAGCATAGAATAGCATGACGTGACGTGGCATGGCGTGATGTGGTGTGGCGTAGCATGGCAAGCCATAGCATAGAATAGCATGACGTGACGTGACGTGACGTGGCGTGGCGTGAAGTGGCATGGCATGGCATAGAATAGCATGACGTGGCGTGACGTGACGTGATGTGACGTGGCGTGGCGTGAAGTGGCATGGCATGGCATAGAATGACATGACATGACATGACATGAGATAGCATAGCATAGCATGGCATGGCATGACATGACATGAGATAACATAACGTGTAATGTAACTTTGCGCGAGGTAACATCACATTTCTTCACTAAAATCGAATAATGAAAGATAACATAGCGAGGACAAGTAAGGTAAGTAATACAAAACAGCGTAACGTTGCATGAGATAACAGCATGATGTAACATATAGTAATGTAATACAATAAAACAAGGCAGTAGTAGCTCAGGCGGTAGACCGGGCCATCCAGTAATCAGAAGGTTGTATGCTCAATCCTGGCTCCTGCCAGAGAATGCTGCTGTCCATGGGCAAGACACTTAACCCTGCTTGCCTGCTGGTGGTGGTCGGAGGGACCGGTGGCATGAATGTATGTCAAGCATTGCCTCTAATCAGTTTGCCCTAGGGCAGCTGTGGCTACATTGTAGCTCATCATTAGCAGAGTGTGAATGGGTGTGTGTATTGGTGTATGACTGACTGTATTGTAGAACCCTATAAGGACAGGACATTTACCATAGCTTAACGAAACATCACAGTGAAACATTACAGTGCATCGTAACTTAACATGGCATAATGTAACAGAGGGTAATGAAACGTTGCATTATGTAACATAACATAATGTAACATTGAGTAACATAGTGCAGCAAAGCCTAACTTGACGTAACCTGATGTAGCATGATGTATCATAATGTAATGAGATGGCAGCTAAGGAACAATTGCAGGATTTTTTAAATTCCCATTCATTTGAAACATATAAGTAATGAATAGAGGAAGTCAAAATTGTGTCCTTGCAGATTGTAAAGCAAGGTTGTCTAAAATGCTTTAAACCTGTTTGCTCGGAACAGATTCCAAGCAGATTTAACTCATCTTAAAAGCCTGATAAATGTCTCAGCTCCCTCAGCAAATATGAGATGGCCAATAGTGATTTTAAAGTTTGTCACCCCTCTGCGGAGCTCCTTGTTATGTCTTCGAGTTCATTCTTCACTGAGTGAAAGTGGAGCTTCTGTCATAAATATAAAAAATAACCTGTTTTTACTATTTCTAGCAGTTTGTGTTTTTTGTGAAAAAAGTCTGTTCTGCATGTTTTGTGGGGATTCGTGAAATCACTACACCCCTTTAGATTAGTCTTATAATGCTTTTTTAGTTTGTGATGAGAATGAATTAAAAACCAAATAAAATCTAATTAAACTGTTAATCAAACCATGATTATGTCATTCTTTAACCCTTACCTCACATTCGAGCATTTTTTTGTGCTCTTATGACTTTAACGTTAGAAAATTTAAACGTTGGGTAAGGGTTAATCAACTCACGGTCTGATCCGTGCATTTAGTCACCCTGGAAACGTCCCTCTTTGCAGAGACCCACAAGAAGACACGATGAAGAAACACATGAAACGAGCCCTCATAAATTATGCAACAGGTCGCGAGTGGCTCTGTCCATTCAAGTCACACACAGCTGTAGTCTGTCCATTCACACAGCTGAGAGGGAATCTGCTGCGCCTGCACAATTTACTTCTGTTTATCTGTCTCACAAATGTTCAAGAGCCAAGAGCTGCTACTGTTAGACAAACTAAAGAAGCTTTTAACTTGTGCAAGTCTGTTGGCAAACTGTATCTATCACAAGATAACACTTTGTGTTTCACTGCAATAAACAAGCAGCACAAGTGACATGCTGGGTGCTGGGAGTGTGAACTCATCAGTTGTGAAAAATCCCTTTGAGCTTGTGCAATAAGTTAAAAAAAGATTAAAAAAAAGACATGTATTTTAATTAGAAAGTTAACGCCTGATTAGCGTGCGATGTTGGTCATTGATGTCTGTGTGACTTAAAGATCAGCTCCAACTCTAGCATCAGGTTTCAGAATTAATGGATAACACTTTACAATAAGGGTCCCTTTATTAGCGTTATCATTAATGTTAAGTATGAAATGTCCTTAAGATTAGGGCAAAGGGCAAGGGTGTGTGTCTGCTTAGTAATGCATCACATAATGTGACTAAGCAGTCGCTCATATAATTAAACTGTTTATTTATGATTAATAATGCACTAAGTAACCTTAAAGTGGCAGTATGTGTTTTTCCTGGCAATAGGGGGCAGTAGATACCTAAATCATTGCAAGCAAGCAGTATTTTTGTGTTGGAGTAAGACCTTACCAACGGATGCCCATTAGGGTCAAAAAGCCCTGGGGAGTGCAAACTTTAGCAAAATGACAAGCACGTCATACTCCCTTTCATCCAGGTAAATGTGTGAAACAACATTTAAGAATGGCGAAAGTTTTGAAACAGTTTGTCACAAATCAGTAAACGCATTTTGTCCTCATGGATCCCATAGAAGGAAACATGGCATCTAATATGGCGTCGCCCTGAGACTTAGGGTGTTTCAACACCAAGGAACCTTGCCTTGATGTCTTGCCCCCGCCCCGGTTGCCAAGGAGATACGTCATCGGGAGCCACCAAGATCTATTCCAATGTCCATGTTCTACCGAGGCGTGTGTTCTCCATTTGATAGCCATTTAGCTAGCTGAGCGAGCATACACAGGAGGTGTCTTGTAGCCTAGCCTGCATGGTGACGCAGTGGTTAGCACTGTTGCCTCGCAGCATGAAGGTCGCAGGTTCGAAACTCGGCTGTGGCCTTTCTACGTGGAGTTGCGTGTTCTCCCCATGCATGCGTGGGTTTCCTCCAGGTACTCCGGTTTCCCCCACAGATCACAACATGCCCTATAGGTTATAAATTGTAAGTCGCTTTGGATAAAAGCGTCTGCTAAGTGAATAAATATAAATATAAATATAAATATAAATATAAATATAGCCTTGGTCAAAAATTACCCAGAATACATCGCAATATTTTCAAAAGGATGGCGGATCAGAAGCCGGCAGCTACTTCAGTGACAATTTTCAAGTTTAAAAGTAAGTCAACTAATTCATTTTTTTTTTTTAGATCCAAAGAAGTTATCTATTGTTGGTTAGTTGCTTACTAGTTGCAGCTCCGGTGGCTAGCGGGTAGTAACTCACTTATATGTTTTATTGAATAAACATACACACAATTTCAAAAGTAAAAGGCTTGTTATATATTTATATTGAAACTAATACGTATAAAATATACTGTTGTCTCCCATGTCACGTGACGTTACGTGACCGCCGTGGAAGCCGCGGTCATGTGATGCAAGTCTGTTCCATTTAACCGTTTTCTTTGACCAAGGAAGGACAGCGTCCTCATAAGTAAGGCGCCTGGCCTCGCAAGACATCAGCTCGCAAGGCCAGGCGCCTTGACATTGAGAAACACCCGTAGACCCGCTCCTGTGTATTTTAGACCTGGTTTTTATGGTTATAGGTTATGAAGCCGCCAATATTTTTCAACAGCCGGGCATCATTTCATTCATTTTCAACAACATTTTGATGGATATTTATAGAAATGTATGGTAAAAAAAAACTACACATTGTCTCTTTAATAAAGGGATTCTCAGCAATGTTCTGAATTTTCTGAATATAAAAAAGAAAAAAAGGCAGTTGAGAAAAACAAATTCTTCTCTTTTTGTTTGCATACATTTTTTCCTGAATGGGAATGGGGCTTCACACCAACTGCACTGACAAATTTCTCATCTTGATATTTCCATAAGCATGTAAAGGAAAAAGTCAGCTGGGTTATTAAACCAAAATCATCTAATAAAGGTCTTGCAGTGGTCCCTAGTAGTCAATCTTGCGGGGGAGAGGGGTGCAGCATTTCCAGGAGCTAGAAGAGAGCCACACCACAGCTGAGCTTCAGATGGCAGGTTACGGAGTCTTATTTCCTGATATTTGGACATCTCGCCTCGGATTGGATGACCACGTTGATGTTTAATCTCCATAAATGACACAAGCCTGGAAGGAGTTCTGCTGTGTGGTGGAGTTACTAATGCTAATGGTTAGCTTATAATAGTCAAGAAGTTCTCTGCTGTAAAAGCCGTTTCAAATCTTAGTGTTTTACTGGCTATTTTCTATCGGAAGCTAATGCAGGAGATAGATGTAAATTATGAAATTATGTTTGAAATAATCTAATCTGCACACCTAAACATTATAAGAAGCACAACAAGAACACATATCGAAAATAAATGTTAAAGATGCAGCCAGTGGCTCACTGAGTCACTATGGTAACTAGATACCTGTTGTACATAGGCACGTATACAAAGACACGGATTAGTTGACAAAAGGAAACAAACATTTACTGTCAAAAATGAAAACCTATGCCTTGAATATTATTATAGAGCAAGTGAGGGGTCTGGTGTTTATATATCACATCAGTGTGTGAATGTGTGGGTGAATGGGTGAATGATGCACTGTAGTGTAAAGCACATAGGAGTCCTCTGACTTTAAAAGGCGCTATACAAGTGCGGGTCATTTATCATTTATCATATTTCAACTTTTCTGTTTTATTCCATATTGAGCTGCACATCTCGGCTGTAGGAGTTATGAATTGGAATCACAACAGAAATTGTTCAAACTTGAATAAAAACTGCATTTCTCACGTATTTTGAAGCAAGTGAGTTTTTTTATAAATATAAGGGCAATAATCAGCACATTTTAACAGTTTCTGGGTAACAGACGAACTCAGGCTAAGGTGAGAATGAAAAGGAAGAAGGAGCCTGCAGTTTGCACCCTGATGTGATGCAGAATCTCAATTCCTGTCACTTTCACTTGGCTGACACGTCCGAGATCAACACTGAGTTCTGATATAGACGGAAGCTGCTGCTGTTCTCCTGCTCTTCCTTTTTATTTCTGTTTCTATAAGACTTTATCCCGGCGTGGCGTCCGTCCCTGCCGCGTCAAACTCTCTTTTTACCGAGTAAAGCAATAAAGAGAAGCAAAGAGAGACAAGAGGAAGATGAGGAGGACTTCATGTCACATTCCAGTCTTTCTTCACCGTGTCTCCATGGATCCGACTTTGTGGATGAGCAAATATACTCCCATGCTCACTTTCACAGGAAAAACAGAGCTCACCCAAATTTAAAGGGAGCTGCACGGAGAAAGGGAAGCCTCAGAGGAGGTTTCTGTCCTTTTAGTGCAACATTCTTTTTTTATATAATGTAATATTGATGCAGAAATAACTGATTAATTATGCATCAGAATTATGTCTAATCATATAACTAAGGGGATGGCGGAGCAGCGAAATGAAAGTGAAAGGGATCGAGGCCCTCAACAGACACTGCCTGCATGCTCCTGTCACTTCTTCTGCAGTCGATCACACAGGGAGCTGTGAAGGCTCGATAGCGCCTGCAGCAGACTGTAAAATCAGTGGCATATGAGAAAGCAACACCATGTAGAAAAGAAAAAAAAACCCAGGCACTTTTAAAGAAATTCAAAGACACTTAACAAGCAGTGGAATAAAAATGGCTCCTCTAAGATGCTCTGATCCAGCAGCTGTTTTAAGAAATGCATCATTTAAACAAGTGCGAGAAATCCTATGGAAAAAGCAAAGTGAAGTTTGCACCTTTTGATTTAAGATGCATCATCATGCGCCTGGAGTGCATCATCCCACATTACAGCTTTTGCACTTCCTGAGTCATGTGGATGTAAAAAAAAACTTCATCTTTGATTCTGTAACACCGGCGCCGCACCAGCCTGATGTTTATTGATGCTGTGGCGTGATCCTGAGACACTTTGCTGCTTTCCAATCACAGTGAAGCTGTGCCAGAAATATCTCGTCATGACATCAGACGAGTTTTAGAAAAAAGAAAGAAATCAAGCTTCACGAGACAAAGAGGGTTGAGAAATGCGAGGCGCAGTGCCAACAGAACGTATTTTTTTTCTAATTAAATATTAAACTGGAGTCACATTTGAGTAAATATGTGCAGCTTCTAGTGCAATGAATGTAAACAAAAATCCATTTGAAGAAAATGTCTGGTTTATTAGTGAGGTTTTTGGATCAAATAATCTTTTATTTAAAGGTGACATATTGTGACATTTTATTTAAGGTTAGAAAAGCTTTATAGTCGAAACAAAACACGCACAAAATTGCTCTCACATACAGCAGCCAGTTTTATTCTTTACATTTTCAATACCTTCCAGAATGAGCCGTTTCAGAGCTCTGTCACCTTAAAGCTGCAATAGAAAATTTGCAAATCAAATGAACTTAAAACGTTTTTTTTGTATGCCTTTTAACAACGTTCTAACATTGTGTATCTATTAATATATTGTGGGGATTTGAAATAAAATAAAATAACATAAAATAAAATAAACTAATTAAATTAAATTAATCCATGCATCCATTTTCTGAACCCGCTTTGTCCACGCAGGGTCGTGGGTAAATTAAATTAAATTAAATTAAGTGCTTTTCTCGCATTTATCTAAAAACCTTTGCCAATAGTTGCTTTAGAACCAAAAGCAACTATTGGACCTTTTGGCTGTTGGTCTCACTCAACTGCAGCACTTCCACACTTCCCTCCACTCATAACACACTCACGTATTTAGCAACAGAACACCAATGGTGTGAGAGGTTCTCCGCTCAATAATATCAGAGAAGGAGAAACAGCCGGCTGCTACCACTTCAACGTCAGGACAAACTACCAGAGTCCCAAAAAGAAAAACACTATTTTAAGTCACGGACAACAAAAGACGTTTGGACCAAAACTACAGTGACCGATGTTTAGCGCTATCTTGTGTCCTCTGGCATCGCAGGTCTCCAGTTCTGGCAGAAGCGTCTCAGGGAACATACCCGAGGGGAGGGGAGGGGTGAGTGTTTCGTGGCTCTGTTTGCATTTAAAACCTAGCTTGTTTTGTAGATTCGCTGAAGCAGTTTTAAATGACCGATATCATACAAAATCAACTTTTTTGAGCATATTATTTTATTTTCATTTTCAAAGTTCCCTGGACTTCAAATACTCATGCCCACTCTCTCTGAGTTGCAAGTGGGGGGATTTATTCTCTGCACTTTTGATAACGTCAGGTCACCCATAGCTCCTTTGCATCATCCTTAATCCATCTCCCTCAGTCAGAAGAGGTTTTCTGGTTAAACCAGCTGTGTAATGTCCAATCTCAACTTTAACCGAGACCTCAGCCGAGAAACGCAGTCCCTCCAAAAGAGCCTCTTTTTCTCTCTGTAAACAAAAATGTCAGATCCTCAGCACTTTCGGCAGGTGGCGACTTGACAGGTGAGAGAGGGTTGTATGCTAGAGTGTTTATAGAGGCAGTAGATGCAAAAAGTCTGATTTTCATAATATGTCCCTCCATCAAAACCACAGAATAAATGGATATTAGCCCCCATGAGACATGAACCACACTTTCTGTACAGGTGGGCTCGGTGGATGACACCATCTGTGCACAAATCCCTTCCTCTATTTTTGTGCACAATCATTAATCTTTTGTTTTTAGGTAATTAAATTTCCTTACTGAATATTTAGCGTTGGTTGCTAGCTCCTCCCCCTCTCTCAGCCAGCTGATCATTGGTTTTGGGTTTCCCTGTGCAGAGCAGCTAAGCAGGGTGCTTCCCCCTTCCTTCGCCTCCACATACTGCGGCGGCGTCGATGTAAATGAAGGCGGCGCTGTGAAGAGAAAGGAGGGGAAACCTCAGCAAATGGTAAACAGATAAAACAAAATCACATTTTGTAAACTTTGCAAAAACAGAAACTTGATTTGACATTTTTATAACTTGATGGTTGCACGTCTGGTGCACGTTTATGACTCGTTCAGGAAGCAACCGTTAGCATCTTATATGAACACCAGACCAGTAGTTTCTTTTGTAGCAGGAGCTCTTTCTTTACTGGGATTAGTGTTTTGTTTTAAAAACAATCCTTTCCGTTTTGAAAATCCATAAGATGATAGATGAGCAGCATTCATCACTTTTGTATTGCAGCTTAAAGTTAATTAAAATAAGATTATCTTGTGTTGTTAAATGATGGACTTTTTGTCCTTTTGGTCAAAGATTTAAGACTTATTTGACCATCACATGTTGAGAACTTTACCCCAGCTCAGCTATCCTTGTGCTAGGGTTAGGGTTGTGCTACGTTCAGTTAGCCATTTGCTGGTTGATTAGCGTAACAGAACACCTGCGGGATTTGTACCTAAAGGGATGCTGTCACACACTCTTCACTCGTGCACACCACAGACCCATGATTTGAATTTCACACATCAGGATGTAAACCTTTGATTTTGACAAGTTAATTTGGTTTGACCAATTACAAGTTGTTCTTTTGTTGTGGCCACTTGAGTCAGGTCATTTCAGTCAGCCATCTTGGATAGGTCTGATTGCCCAAGCTAATCAGTTGTAGATGTAGATCTAATCAAGACTTTACAAGTTTCAGGTTTCAGATGACAGTTTAGAGTCATACTTTGCAACTTTTTCATATTTTTAAATCATTTTCTTGACCCAGTATGTGCTAAAATGACCGTTTACAGGTTGAATGACAGGTCACTCAGACCCCCACCGCCCCCTGGGGCCAGAATTCTGCATTTGCAACGTCAGACTGGAGGGCCGCAAATTGTTGGACTTATAAGCAAATGGAGCTGACATACCTGGCGCTGCATTCTGCTTCCAGCACGTTTCCTGCATTTTTTAGATGATGAAGAAAGCTGATGTGCTCAATTTAGTGATGAACCGCTCCAGTAGAAACTAATGAAGACAGGGCAACATTTCAGCTGTTTGATTAAGGTGTTAAAAAGACGAACGCACAGCGATTTTCGGTTTGACAACAGATAAGTAATAATGGACACTAGGGGGTGCTAAAAGCAAGCAAAACTGCCAAGTATTTCTTTAACGTCCTCTCACTATTGTTGCTTCAATGTTATGGGCTCGACACACGGGAGGCGACATCGCCTCTCCTCCATTCATTTTCAATGAGACATGCGCGACAAAGCGATAATCGCGGGTCTCCCTCCTACCAAGCGAAACGCGAAAAACGTGCATGTGAAATTTTGCGCTCGTGCACGTGTCGTGCACGGGCGACCCAGCGACGCGATCCCAGAAAGTTGAAACATTTTCAACTTTTCATCGCTGTCGCTCGGACGAGGACCAATCAACGGAGGTTTAATTCACTGACCAATGAGCGGACAGGATGCTCCGTACATCTCCGAGCAAACATGGAGGAGAAGTTGATTATTATTATGTTTTATAAAGTAAAATCAGAAGTAAGATTTCACATAACTCTAGCAGCACCTTGTGAAACATCATTTCTACCGCTTTATTAACTCTGAACCGCTTAAATAACCTTAATACCCTCCAACCTGACACAGCCAAACAAAACAACGGAAGTTTCGATTTCGCCACGGAACAGAACGCGTAGATGGCTTTGCCGCTGGCCGCTGCCACGGATTGCCTCCCGTGTGTCAGGTAATAAAAGCGACAGCGACAAATTTCGCTGATCGCGGTCGTTTGTCGCCTCCCGTGTGTCGAGCCCATTAGTCATCTCTCTGTGGCCCCCTTGTGGTGTGCCTTACCTGTCGGGACGCCGCGCCTCTGGATGCTACACTTTTCCAAACAAAATAAAATATATTTGGTGTTTTAATGTCACCAAACTAATAAAAAAAAAACTAAGACCAATCACTCCTTTTCAGTCCCAACATTTTTTCTCTTAGAAAGTTAAAAGTTTTTGAACACTTATAACCATTGTGAACGATAATATTTGACTGAGCAGTTATGTTAAAGGCAAACTCGGCAGTTTTGCTCACTTTTATCGCCCTCTAGTGTCCGTTATTAATTCTCAGTGGTAAAATCTAAACTAAATCCTATCTCCTCGCTGTGCGTTCATCCTTTTAACACCTTAATTTAACAGCTGAAATCTGAAACTGATCAGCTCAAGAAAATGATTTAAAATATGACAAAGTTGCATAGTATGGCTTTAATAAAATCAGAAAGTGAATTCATGCTCAACAGAGGATAAAAATTGCAGCCATTGCTCAATTCAACCTTGTAGTAAAGTTGTGTAACATGGAAGACTTCTAAAAGTACCCAAACATAAGAGGTGACTAAGTAGATCCCAGAGCTGCTGATCAGATGCTACACATCGTAACACAGCTGGATCTGACTTGATAACAGTTTCTCCTTCATGTTGCCTGTTTTCTAAAACCAAGCCCCCACAATGCGGGTGAAAATTTGAGGCTAACGCGGAAGTGACAGAAATTGCAGTTCCACCCTCATCCACTAGGGGCTGGTGTCAGAAGCGAGCAAATCCTCATTGACTCCCATGTTAAAAACACCAATTTCACAGCAGAAATAAACATGTTTACAGCCTGGTTCCAAAACATGTTTTTGGTTTAAATGATCTAGTTTACACTCATGACAACTCTGAGGGGGGTGAATTTTTTTCTCACTCTTCTGTTTAAGTGTATTAAAAGCCTAAAATTCTGTATAATTAATGAGCATCAGACCCACGTGACCACAGAGCTAGCTCCGGGGAAAGGCCTCAGTACAGCCTCGGTCTGGCTTGGAAACTGCTCCGGGATTTTGAGTCTCTGTGTGTGTGTATTCTTTTTTGGATATTTTTTGTGCAATTGCTGGACAAAATGACTTGCTGTGGCATTAATTGCACTAATAGAGCGTCCAAGGAGTCTCCACTTCATTTTTTTCGGTAAGTAAAATTATATTTATGTATTTTAGGTCACTGCCGAGCTGAGCTTAGATTTTAACATGTACTGTTTAACCATGAAATTTAAATGTAATAGGGTAAAACCCAGTGCATTTAACATAATGCTGCACTTTAGAAAAAGGGTTGAAATATAACATGTTGGTGGAGCTGGGTTCCGACTATCAGCTTGTGGAGCTCTCGGGAGACCTCTGTTTTCCACCCGGTTTTACCCAGCGGTCAGCCCGGCGTATCTCTGACTCAGAAGCTCTGGTGTTGTGCACAGTTAACTCCGGTTCTAGCTAGGTTGCTACCTCCGTTAGCTTAGCTCCCACCTCTGCGTTAGCTTTGGGTTAGCTTCAGGTTTGCTTGTATCTAGTTCAACCGGTTGTTGTCAGTTGATCCCAGCCTTACAGCCCCACCCTCAACTCCACCTCTCTTCCCTTTTGTGGAATTGTCTGGGCTTGACGGAACCTGTGACACGGTCAAAATGGCGGTGGTGGCCACCTCCCATTTTTTTTCAAAAATGTGTTATTGGAGTCTCTGGAAACCCATTGTCCAATATTTATATGTTGATGTCTAAAACCAACAGAAACCTCTTGGGTGATGTCTCCCCACCTCCACCTGATGGTTCTTCTCTAAAAAGCCACCATTGAGCTTCTAATCGTCTCCTCTAGGCCACAAATCTGCAGCTTCCTTTCAACATGCTACTCTGATTATAAATAGTGGCACTGTGTTCAGTTAGACAGGAAAAAAATAGATGGCTGTGGTGGTGAAAATGGGTCAGTGCTTGCCGCTGGGAGCTGCCACGCTTCCGACTGCACACAAGCACCTGGCATGGAATAAACAAATTGCCCAATTAGCACATTTAGACATCTGTCCGTCCGCGCTGCCCTCTCACTCCCAAACACTCGTTGCATTACACGATACAGTAGATTAGTGGAGATCATAACTAAATGCACGACTCATTCATGTGTCCCTTGCTCCTGCGGCTGATTGGTCAATGGCTGTTAAACCACCCGTAAAGCATCAGTTTAGGCATTAAACGGGGGTCGGCTAGTCCACCAGGACATTGTTCTTCTGCTTGAAGACACGCCTCAGTGAATCTCAATGGGATGTTGTGTTGCTTACATGCAAAATATGGACTTTTCTGTCCATCCAAGTGTGTTTATTTAATTTTTGAGGCACTCTTTAATCTCCATCTCAAACCCTGCAATTGTGTTGAACTCAAACAGATCAAACAAGAGTTTTCTCTTCTGCATTAGCCCCAAAATGAAAACCTTGGTAAATTTCTTTTATTTGTCTTTTACCATAATCTCTGCAACAATAGAATGCATATTAAAAAATAAATAAAAACACAATAGGGCCTTGTAACACTGTGGTTTTGGTATTTTTGCCTCAGTAAAAGACTCGCGGAGCACCCCTTCCTTTACCTGGTGTCTAATTTTTTAGCTTATTTTAGATCTTTCTCAGGAGAGTTGGCATCAGCTGACGGGAAGTAGGCGACACACAAGGCACCGCCAGTGACAGCAGCAGGTACAGCGGTCCACCTGGGATTTGTTTCACACCGTCAGCTACAGCTCATCACACAGGAGCGTCACCGTGGTTTGGGAAACCTGGGAATTGTGCTACAGGAAAGCAACCTGAGCAATAAATTCTTGCCCTACTTACCGCAGCTCTTCATCAATTATACGAATTAAAGGGAGCTTGAAAAAGCCAGACTCCTTCTGTGGACCACACAACGTATGGTGTTTGTTCAAGCACTTAAAAGTGATTTGGTACTTTTTATTCCACAAGCTATTTTATTCTTTACTTTCAGCCTCTAAATGACTGGTAAAACTATAGATTCCCATTGATTACGTTAGTCTCAGATGTTTTAGCGTAATCTGTTGGAGAATATAAACTTCAATCCTGTATTTTGATCCAACTTTTCTTACTAGAGTGAGAAAAATCACGAAATCAAACTATTGATGTTTAGGTCAATAATTCAAAACCTCTGCTGACAACAGTGTTTTTCTCAATACTAACATCAAACATGCTTAAAACAGAATTATCTTCAGTGACCCTAACTTGCCACTTGATGCATATTCATCACATAATGTCCACGAAGCAAATAACCACCGTAACAATGGATGGGTGTAGATCCGTCTGCCATCAAGCGGCGCATCTCGGATGCATTCTAAAAGCGCAGAGTCGTGTCGATCGGCTAAATTTACTCTTCAGGTCTATTTTTGTACACACTACTCTTCCAGAATGTGTCAAACATGGGAGCAGTGTAAACATCTGGTAGCTTTCAAAATAAAAGACACATGCAGATTTCTTGTTGCTTAAAGAGCAAGTCACCCCTACCAGATTCTTACTCAACTCCCACTTCTTGTTTGAAAAATGCAACAAATGCTGTTGCCTAGCAGACCAAAAGGGCGGAACTGCTAACAAATACACACACACACGCAGGCTCACAACGACATTGTGACTAGGGTTGTCACGGTCACCGGTATAGCGGTAAACCCCGGTAAAAAAGTTGACAATAAAAATAACCGTCCAATTTTGAAAAAACTATATTATCTCGGTGGGTTTACCGTGGCCGCGGTTTCAGCGCGGTGACCCTTACCAGCCACCGTCGCTTCAGCTGAAGTTCCCGCGGCGCGCACACGCACTTTTTTGTTTGCAACGGCACCAAAACTTTGAAGCTGAAATAATGGCCGAAGGAGGAGACGGCAGCGCCCAGGACATCCATCAGCCCTCAAAGAAGACTAAATCGGAAGTATGGGCATATTTTGGAATTCTGGAAAATGCTGAGGGACAGTTAATAGAAGACGGCTATCCCGTTTGCAGAACGTGCAGGAAACAAGTGTCTGCAAAAGGCAGCAACACTTCGAATCTAATGGCACATCTGCGTGACCATCACCCACGTCTCTACAGCCAGTGCAAGGTAAGTTAACATGAGCATTTTAGCTTAAATGCATGAGGTGAGGACTTTTGGTTGAGGGAGAATGCAACGAGTCACTATATACTGCAGCCGCAGCGTCCTCTGCCAGCAGTTAAACCGTGTCACGGACACCCTGTTGCTGGATGAAGCATCTTATTTGTTGATGATGAAGAGAAATATACAATTAGTTTCTTGTCATTGATTTGTTTACTTATTCAATGCCATTTATACTTGAACATTTGGATTTGATTACATAGTGTAGTAGTTATTTTAGTAATTTGTTTAAAGTGGCTTTTTTATTTTAAATACATATTTTTTAAGGTTGACTTCTACAGTGCTCAAGTCAAGTGTGGACTGGAGTTTTAGATTTTCATTTTGATAATGAAGAAAACAAGTATATGAGAAAACAAGTGGTGTTTCTTTGATTTGTTTACATATTGTTTATGTTTTGAATGTTTGGATTTGTATTATTTAAACCTGCACTGACTACTGTAACACGTTCCAGAAAAATAAGCTATTTGTTCCTTTACTTGTGAAAAGTTGCACTTTTGCTAAGGCTTTGTGTTATTTTAGGTTTAATAAACACTGTTAAACCTTTTCAAAACTATTTCAGTTTGTGTAGAACAGGACTATCAATGCTTTCTGAACATATGCAACACCGTTTAAAAAATACCGCGATAATACCGAAAACCGTGATAATTTTGGTCACAATAACCGTGAGGTTAAATTTTCATACCGTGACAACCCTAATTGTGACATCATATGGTACCAGCTAATGTTCTAGGGTACCTCGTAGCCAATAGCGATGGCTGATTTAAATTCAAATGCAGTGCAGTTTTTACCAGACAACGGCACAACACTGACAGTTTCAGGCAGAAAATGAAAATTTTCACTAAAATGCACTAAAGTGCAAAACTGTTGACTACACATGTCTGCAGCACGATTACACACGCATTTATATAGCTTATCAGGGGAAAAAAGTTGATTTGGAGGTGACTTGCTCTTTAAAGAGGCCTAGGTCTCTAGGTCTAGGTCTAGAGCAAGTCACCCCCAAATCAACTTATTTTTTTTTGCTGATATACTATATAAATGAGTGCTTAACTGTGCTGGAGGCATGTGTAGTCAATAATTTGGCATTTTACTGATTTTAAAGAGCAAGTCAACCCCTACCAGAGTCTAACTCCACTCTCACTTCATGTTTGAAAAATGCAACAAATGCTGTCGCCTGGCAGACCGAGAAGGCGGAGCTGCTAACAAATACACACACACAGGCTCACGACAGCATTGTGACATCATAATGTACCAGTTTACATCATAGCAAACCTCTTAGCCAGTAGCGGTGGGAGATTTAAATTAAAATACAGTGCAGAGTTTTTACCTGACAACGGCACAACACTGCCAGTTTTAGGCAGAATATTTAAATTTTAACTAAGATGCACTGAAGTGCCAAATTATTGACGACGTGTGTCTGCAGCACGATTAGACACTCGTTTATTTAGTTTATCAGCAAAAAAAAGTTTATTTGGGGGTGACTTGCTCTTTAAATATTCACTATGAGCCTGTGTGTGTGTGTATTTGTTAGCGTCTCCGCCCACTCGGTCTGCCAGGCAACAGCATTTGTTGCAATTTTCAAACAGGAAGTGGGAGTGGAGTAATACTCCGGTAAATATGTCATTATTTAGAACAAGTTCCTATTTTGTTTCTCTAAGCATTTGTTCAAACTTGCAAAATGTTCTTTAAGTAAAATCTCATGGTGCTATAAAAACAAAATAAACAATAACAAAACTATTAAACTGTTTATGTCATGAGCAACACAAAAAAAGATGGCAGCAATTCAAGTTTTTCAGCCTCCGCCCCATTAAATCTGAGCGGAAAAGGCAGATTACATGTAAATCTAGGTCTGCGTTGGGTCAACGTGACCCAAATACCAGCCGTGACACAGAGAAGAGGTTTCATTCGCCATATTTACTGTAGATGTTCCCTATAATGGTGTTAAAAAATCTGCTGATGCTTCAGAAGCTGCAGAATGAGAAAAGAGGAATAAAAAGAAGAGAGACTGAGGGAGAGTGGCCTCAGTGTCTTTCTCGGGCACGAGGCCTCGCCATCTGACACCTGCCACAGAGCGGGCCATGGATTCCCTGTCCGCTTGGCAGGAAGTCCAGTCAGACCAACAGGAACTCAAAGGAAGAGGGTATGCAAATACAGGCAGCCACGGGAAATGAATGTCTGAGCGAAGGCACCTGCTTCCTTCAAAGAGGCCCATTTAGAGGAAGATAATGCCTTACCTCCTGTTAGACGTCTAGACTCTGATCTCGGGTGTTAAAAAGTGAATCACGTAAAAGCGGAAGATAAAAGCAAAGTGCTTCGCTAGTTACACCTGCTAGCTCATGTTCGCCAGTTACATTTTTATTTTGAGACGCTGTGCCCACCACCATCACCAGCTGCTCACAATACACACACACACACACACAAAAAAATCAAGATCATTATTATTTTCTGGTTTTAGTTAAAAGCCTGACATGAGAGGATATGGAGCAGCAGCAGAAACACGCCCACAGATGTTCTCTAATGCTACACGAGCGTGCGAGTGACACTGAGGGCGTTTCACCAGATCCGACATGAACCAGCAGACAGAAGCCTCCTTCAGCTCCACGTGCAATGCCGATGTGGTCCGCACAGAATACTGAGCGGAGGGCGTGATTCCACGCTGACACACAAATCCACAGAAAACATTATGTTCTGCATTGATAGCTCCCATTCAAACAGATCAGCACTTTCATTCTGCGGTGATTATGCTGTGCCACGGTCTTTCTAAATGCTTCAGTAGTTTACACACCGTGCATTGTGATCATTACTCAAGTCGGAAATTTGCAGTCGCAGTGAAGCACGTGCACGATCAAATCAAATATGCATGAGTTTCACGCTGCACTTGGATGTTCACGGACCCACCCCCACCTAAAAGAAAACAGTGGATGGTAGTTTTCTCTTAATGTCTCTCTGAGAACACATAGGATCAGTTTTTTTTACAGCATTTATATAATTCAGTTAGTAAAAGAAAGCAC